>NC_142202.1:112557590-112732770 GCF_049639895.1 Pseudopodoces humilis
AGGGATAGCAGGAATCCCCTGATTCAGGCAATGAGCCGGGAATGATTCTCGGAGCCAGGAATGATTCCCAGAGCCAGGAATGATTCCCAGAGCTAGAAATGATTCCCGGAGCTGGGAATGATTCCCAGAGCCAGGAATGATTCTCGGAGCCAGGAATGATTCTCGGAGCCAGGAATGATTCCCAGAGCTGGGAATGATTCCTGGAGCCATCCCAGCTGCTCCCAGTTAAACATCCCATCACCAGGAGAGGACCACTGGGAGAATTTCCGGTGCTGGGCCCCGGAGTGGTGACAGATGGGCTCGAAGCCCCTTTGGAGGGAAAATGAGGATTGGGAAGGATTTGGGATTCAGGGAAATTAGGGATGGGAACTGAGATCAGCCAGGGCTTTTGGTTTGATGCCAGTGGCGTGGATAAAGCTTGGATGCTCTTTTCCCTGGATTCTGCTATCCTGGGGCGCTGTTTTCCCTGGATTCCGCTATCCCAGGGCGCTGTTTTCCCTGGATTCCGCTATCCCTGGATATTTCGAACTTCTTTAGATCTCAAGGCCCGTCCTTCCCCCAAAACACATCCGGCTCTTTCCCGGACCCACTGAGGATGAACATTCCCAGCGAGGAGCCGGGATGGGGGCGCTTTTCCCGGGATTCTGAGCTGTTCCAGCGGGAAGCAGGAGGTGCCCCCTCCCCTGCTCAGCAGCAGCGATTTTGTTTCTTTAGTTGCTCATTTCAGGTCATTTTCTGCTCGAGCGGCGCCTTTGTGCCGCAGGGCGGGGAGCTTGGGATCGCCATTCCAGCTGGGAATCCCCTGGGGGCATCGCCCCGTTATCCCGAGCTCTGAAATCGCTGCTTTTCCCTTTGGAATTGCCGGGGTTTCACTCTGCCTTTCTTTGGGGGTTTTTTGGGGTTGGTTTTGAGTTTTGGTTTTACCTGCTCTGAATTTGCTGCTTTTTTGCCCTTTTCAAACCGCCCCCACCAACCCTCAATGAAACAATTCCCAAATTTGCTCTTCTGGTGTCCAAAAGGTGCTGAAAATATAAGGAATGTGGGGAATCTTTCCTTTCCTTTCCTTCCCTTTCCTTCCCTTCCCTTCCCTTCCCTTCCCTTTCCTTTCCTTTCCTTTCCTTTCCTTTCCTTTCCTTTCCTTTCCTTTCCTTTCCTTTCCTTTCCTTTCCGCACCTTTCCTTTCCTTTCCTTTCCTTTCCTTTCCTTTCCTTTCCTTTCCTTTCCTTTCCTTTCCTTTCCTTTCCTTTCCTTTCCTTTCCTTTCCTTTCCTTTCCTTTCCTTTCCTTTCCTTTCCTTTCCTTTCCTTTCCTTTCCTTTCCTTTCCTTTCCTTTCCTTTCCTTTCCTTTCCTTTCCTTTCCTCGGGTCTCCTCGGGTCTCCTCTCCTCGCGTCTCCTCTCCTCTCCTCGGGTCCTCTCCTCTCCTCTCCTCTCCTCTCCTCTCCTCTCCTCTCCTCTCCTCTCCTCTCCTTTCCTTTCCTCTCCTCTCCTTTCCGCACCTTTCCGCACCTTTCCTTTCCTTTCCGCACCTTTCCTTTCCTTTCCGCACCTTTCCTTTCCTTTCCGCACCTTTCCTTTCCTTTCCGCACCTTTCCTTTCCTTTCCTTTCCTTTCCTTTCCTTTCCTTTCCTTTCCTTTCCTTTCCTTTCCTTTCCTTTCCTTTCCTTTCCTTTCCTTTCCTTTCCTTTCCTTTCCTTTCCTTTCCTTTCCTTTCCTTTCCTTTCCTTTCCTTTCCTTTCCTTTCCTTTCCTTTCCGCACCTTTCCTTTCCTTTCCGCACCTTTCCTTTCCGCACCTTTCCTTTCCGCACCTTTCCTTTCCGCACCTTTCCTTTCCGCACCTTCCCGCACCTTCCCTTCCCTTCCCTTCCCTCCTGGGGATTTGGAATTCCCAGCAGTCGGAATTGGGAAGTTGAATCAGAGCTCTGAGCGTTTTCCAGGGATTTCTCTTCCTACAGAACAGCTGCCGAGCTTCCCTCCTCACCCCTTCCCATGAAATTCCCGCAGATTTCCCTCTGGGAGCTGGGGAGGAGGAGTTAGGGAATAACCCCCAGATCCGGCTGAAGGTGGACAAAGGACAATCCTCCGTCCCTAAAACCTTTCCTGTCGGCTCCTCTGGCCGCTGCTTTGAGGTTTCACATCCCATAATTACCCCACCTGACCCAAATCCCGGAGCAAACACTTCCAGCTGTTCCCTTAAAACCGGCACCGGGGAAATCCCGGGAATGCTGGCTTCTGCCTCTCCTGGGTGAGTGGATGTGCTCCCACAATTCCAAATATTCTTTGTGTTATCCCTGAGCAGCACCCGAGGGTTCTGTCGTCACCCTCGGATTCTGGGGATCCGGAGGGATCCAGAATTCCTTGAAAATTCCATGAAAACACAAATCTGGTACCTTTGGGGTTTTTGTTTTTTGTTTTTGAGGGACGCTGCTTTGTCCTTCCTGGTGAGGCTCGGTGGCCGATTCCACCTGGAATATCCGGAGGTCACGGGGACGATCCCGGGATGTGAGAGATCCGCGTCCGACATCTCCTGCCGGGCTCTGGAGCTCCTCCCGTCCCAGGAATCGCCCCCAGCTCCGCTCAGGGATTTTCCGAGGCTGGTCCTGGGATGAGCCGCCCCTCCCCCAGCGAGGGATTCAGCTCCCAGGCTGGGAGAGCTGGGAATGTTCCCCTGGAGAGGGGAAGGATCCAGGGAGAGCTCAGAGCCCCTTCCAGAGCCTAAAGGGGCTCCAGGAGAGCTGGAGAGGGACTGGGGACAAGGCATGGAGGGACAGGACACAGGGAATGGCTCTGAAGTGGAAAAAGGGGGGATTTGGGTGGGATCTTGGGAAGGAATTCCTGTCTGTGAGGGTGGGGAGGGGCTGGGATGGAATTCCCAGAGGAGCTGTGGCTGTCCCTGGATCCCTGGAGGTGTCCAAGGCCGGGCTGGACAGGGCTGGGAGCAGCCTGGGACAGTGGGAGGTGTCGGGAATGGGACAATCCCTGAGGCCCCTTCCAGCCCAAACCATCTCTGATTTTATCCCTCGGATTGTCCTGGGCTCCCCTCGTTCAGAGAATCCCAACTGGGATTCAGAGGATCCAAACTGGGATTTAGCAAATCCAGACTGGGACTTAGCGAATCCAGAATGGGATTCAGCAAATCCAGAATGGGATTCAGAGAATCCAAACTGGGATTTAGTGAATACAAACTGGGATTCAGGGGATCCAAACTGGGATTTAGCAAATCCAGACTGGGACTTAGCAAATCCAGACTGGGATTCAGCAAATCCAGAATGGGATTCAGCAAATCCAGAATGGGATTCAGCAAATCCAGACTGGGATTCAGCGAATCCAAACTGGGATTCAGCAGGAGAAGCTGCTGGGGCTCCTCCAAGGGCAAGGGACGGCCTCAGACTGCAAATTCCTTCTCCAGCACTGAAATCCAGCTCTGTGAATCCCGGGAAGAGCTCTCGGGGCGGCGGCACCGCACTGACGTCCGTCAGCGTTATCTGTTTGTGCTGCCAGCGGGAGCAGCCGGCCTCGGCTTGTTCCAACAGCTTTGTGTCCTTATCTCCCGCAGAAGGGCCGGGATTGAATTCCCCTCCCGCGGCTGCTCGATCCCCGGCCACCAGCAGCACCCTTTCCTCGCCTGCCCCTCGGCATCGCGCCTTTTATCCCTTCCAGCCGGGATGGCCTCCCGAGGAGGCTCGGAGCGGTGTCTGATCCCTGCCAGGAGCTCATTTCCATGCTGGGGATGATGATGATGATGATGGGGATGATGACGGCGTTTCCCCCGGCCCAGGCCGCCATTCGGGGGCTGTCAAGGAGAAAATTAACGTGGCCGCGGGCCAGGGATGTTTCACGGCTGAGTGCGCCGGGAGGGGAAGGCGGGATGGATTCCTCGATGGGAGGCGGGAGGAGCAGCTGATGTCAGGCAGCTCCAGCTCCATCCCCAGCATCATCCCAGGAGCTGGGAAAAAAACATCCAGGGTTTTTTGTGACCTGCTCCGCTCGGAACAGAAATTCGGAAGAGTTGGGATCAATTTATGTTAATTCTGTGAATTCCTGGTGATGTCAGGCAGCTCCAGCTTGGGATCATCCCAGGAGCTGGGAAAAAACCATCCAGACCCTGGTGCTCTGCTCGGAGCGGTGGAGCAGGTGAAATTGGGAAGAGCTGGGATTGATTTGTTTTAAATCTCTGAATTCCTGCTTTGTCAGGCAGCTCCAACTTTTTCATTGGGATCATCCCAGGAGCTGGGAAAAGCTGGGAAAAATCATCCAGAGCTTGGGTGCTCCCCACCTGCTCCACTTGGAACAGGAAGTTGGAAGAGCTGGGATTGATTTGTTTTAAATCTCTGAATTCCTGCTTTGTCAGGCAGCTCCAGCTCCTTCACTGGGATCATCCCAGGAGCTGGGAAAAGCTGGGAAAGACCGTCCAGAGCTGGGATTAATTTAACTCCATTAATTCCTGCTTCATCACATCGGAGCTTCCCAGGGATCTGCAGGGATCCAAGTGGAGCTGCTGCTTCCTGCCCCTCTCCTCGGAGCGTCACCAAATCCCGAATGATTTGGGTTGGGAGGGACTTTAAAGCCCCCCGTGGCATGGATGAGGTTCCCCCTTCCGGTGTCCCAGGTTGTTCCAGCTTTTCCTTGGACACTTCCAGGGATGGGAAGTCCAAGGAGGAGCCCTGCCAAGAGGGATGGCGAAACAGAAACGGAGGAATTCTGGAGCGTTTTCCCCCTCCTGCTCCTCGCTCCCTTATTTCTCTGAGCGTTCTGAGCCACCTGAAGCGGATCCTCGGCACAGAATTCCCAGAGAATTTGCGGCTGTCCCATCCCTGGAAGTGTCCAAGGTCGGGCTGGAGCAACCTGGGGCAGCGAAGGTGTCCCTGGCCATGGATAAGGACATTCCAAGGTCCATCCCAACCCCGTGATTCCCTGCTGGAGGAGATGGGCTGGCTCTCGGGATCGCCGGGTTTATCATCCCGGAGCCCACAGGATGATAAAGACGAATCATGGATGTCTCACACGCTCCGTGACTCATCCCAAATCCATCTCCCAGGCTGGATATTCCAACCACCACCTCTGGACAAGGATGGATTCGGGGGTGAGGAGCAGACACATTTCCCTGTCCCCATCTCTCCCGATGCTCCGCAGACGCAATTCCTTAAATCCTGATGGAAGTTACGGAATTCACTTGGAAATGTTTCATTTTGCTGGGATTGGAAGTGGGAGATCCGCCAGCTCCGCCTTTTCCTGGCTCCGGAGCCGGGGTTTGCTGGGTCAGCGCAGGGCCAGGTGGGAATTCAGGGGACGTGGCTTCCATCCTAAAGGGATCAAGGAGATGGAATTTTCCCCATCCGGAATCTCTGGGATTCCTGACTTGGCCTTCAAAAGTCAGTTCTGTGATTCCAATTTTCATTATTTCCTTGAGGCTTTTTTCCCCAAAAATTCTGTTCAGCTGCTGTGGTTTCTTCCCTGGTTTTTATTTCTCCGGCTGAGAAGTCGGATCAGCCCCGTCGGGAATGTTCCGTATTCCCATCAAATCCAGCCCCATTGTGAATGTTCTCCATCTCCGTATTCCCATCAAATCCAGCCCCATCGGGAATGTTCTGCATTCCCATCAAATCCAGCCCCATCAGGAATGTTCTGCATTCCCATCAAATCCAGCCCCATCGGGAATGTTCTGCATCTCCATATTCCCATCAAATCCACTCCGTGTTTAAGATTTTTGGGAGCATTTTGGATTTTAAGATTCCAGAGGGCAATTCCAGGCATCTCCCAGTTTTCCTGCCCACGGATCGGGGGTCACAGATGATCCCGTCCCGGCTCTCCGAGGCCGGCGGTGTTTCGCCGACCAGAGGCTCCCAGACTTCGCAGATTTCCTTTTCTCATCGCACATTTGTGATTTCAAATCACCCAGCTGTGAGATCGTGACAGAACCTCGCTGCCAGACACAGGGGCTGTGAAAACAGTAATTTAAAATCTCCGGGAAGCATTCCAGCCAGGAAAAAAGGGGGAAAAAACCCCCAAAATGCCAACTGGTGTTCGGCATTAAAAACCGGAGGATTTCAGGGGTGGATTCGTCCCACGGGTCCAACAAACAGCAGGATGGGGGTTGGGCACAGCTGGGGTTTGAGGGAGGATTCTCATTTTTGGGATCGTCGTTCGGTGATCGCGCGGCTCCCGGTGGCTGCTGCGGCGGGAGCCGGTCATGGAATACTCAGCTCTCCCATCCCTGGATTCAATCCCTCCGGGAATGTCGATCCCGCTGAGAGCGGCTCCACAGGGAAGCGTGTCAGACGCCGGCGCTCACGAGTTAGGAAAAAATATCCAAAATCGCCTCCAGAGCTCGGATTTGACGCAGATTCAGAAACGTTCAATGAGTTTTTAATTAACTTTGAAATTAATAATATCGGATTCCCATTTTCTCAGAGGGTCCTGGCCCAGGTTTCCCAGAATTTGGGGCTGGACCCGTCCCTGGAAGTGTCCAAGGACAGGTTGGAACTGGATGAGCTTTGAGGTCTCTCCCAGTCCAAATCACTCTGGGATACTGGGGAACATTCCCAAAAATCCTCTCATTTCCCAAGGATTTTTATCTCCTCGGTATCTCCAGGAACTTCCTGAAAACACTCTGCCAATTCTCTGATGTCAGATTAAAATCTTCACTAGAGGGATCATTCCTTGATTCCTTAAACTCGGAACTTTTCCGGGATTGCTCCGACGTGTCCCGGTTTTCTCGGCACTGTTGAAAAGCGGGATTTTCCCCCATTTCCTCAGTGCTGGTAAAGCAGTTTCTGGTTATCTCGGATCCTTTTCCTGCTTCCCGTTATTCCCGTTCCCAGGGATTTATTGGGATTCACATGAAACAGCTTCGTGTTTTCCCCGGAGATAAATCCCAGCCTTGTGGGAAGCGGAGATGCCAAAGGAAACTCATAGAAGATCGTGGATGGAGCTGCTGCTCATTCCCAATTCCCAAACCCACGGGTTCCTCTGTCAGCATCCAGAACACAACAAAGGAAAAAACCCCTCCCTCTTCCTATTTTCCTGCATTTTCCATGGATTGAAAGCTTGGATTTGACCCTTCAGCTTGAAGAGCGACGTCTCATTCCGAAGGAAACGCTGGAATTTTCACGGGTGCCGGCTTCCTTTGGGAGTCGAGGCTTGGGGACACCGGTGGGATTCCCAACGAGCCGTTCCTGCGTCACCACGAATTCTGTGGAGATCAAGGAGTTAAAACAAACCCAAAACTTCCCTTTTTGGGTTAAAAATGGAAAGTTTCTGTTCCATGCTGCTCTTCCTGCCTGGCTCGGTGTTGTCCATGTCCTTGGAATGCCGGAGGTGACGGACAAAGCTTTTGTCACTTCCTTCTCCGTGACTTTTCCATGAAAAGCGGAATTCCGGCTGCGGCAGAACGTTCGGCTCGTATGGCACCGACGCGGTGTCCCCGGGGCCAAGAGAAACAGCTTTGGCCATCCCAGATCCCTGTGGATATCCCGAATCCCTGTGGGTATCCCAAATCCTTGTGGATATCCTGATTTCCTGTGGATGTCCGAAATCCCTGTGGATATCCCAAATCCCTGTGGATATCCCGAATCCCTGTGGATATCCCGAATCCCTGTGGATATCCCAAATCCCCGTGGATATCCTGATTTCCTGTGGATATCCCAAATCCTTGTGGATATCCCAAATCCCCGTGGATATCCCAAATCCCCGTGGATATCCTGATTTCCTGTGGATATCCCAAATCCCTGTGGATATCCCAAATCCCTGTGGATACCCCAATTTCCTGTGGATATCCCAAATCCCCATGACCATCCCGAATTCCCATGACCATCCCAAATCCCCGTGTCTGCCTTGATGCTCGCCGCTCATTCTGGGTGAAATCCGTAGCGTTTTGGTGACCCTCACACCATTCTCCCATGGAATTCCAGGATGGTTTGGGTGGGAAAGGACCCAAAATCCCGCCCAGTTCTGTGGGCAGAGACACCTCCCACCATCCCAGGCTGCTCCAAGCCCCATCCAGCCTGGCCTGGAACATTTCCAGGGATGAGGAAATCCACAAATTCCCTGGAAAAATTCAGAGATCCACAGATTCTCTGGAAAAATTCTCCATTTCCTGTCCTGTTGTCCAATCCTTTTCCCAGCACCCTTGAAGGACAATCCTACTCACCGGAGATCCCACCTGGGATGTCCAGGCTCCCTTTTCCACAGGCAAAACACCGATCCAGGTGGTTATTCCCAAAAAAAAAACCTGGAAAATCACAGCTGGTAAGTCAGGATGTGCCCAGACTCCTCATCCCGGGAGAACATTCCGGTGGAAGATGCGGAGACGGAGTCCCTCGTGTGTCTCCGCGAGTCATCACCGTGGAAATTTAATGAACTATTAGTGGGTCATTAACGTTGCTGAGAACGACCTCATTTTCACTCGTTTCCGTGCCCGGTGAGCCACGCCAGAAGGATCTCGGAGGACGCTCGGACGCCGTGTCAGAATTCCAGCGCGGCAGGGCTGAATCAAAGATGGGAATTTATGGATTTATGGATTTCTGGGCTGGTTCTGCTGCGCTCCCGTGTCCGTGCCAGTCCCTCTGTGTTTATCCCTGGTGCTTGAGCAACTTCCCTCCGTTCCCTGCTCCAGGCAGGCTCCAAAAATGTATTTAATGAATTTTTGGGATGCAAATTCCAGGTTTTTTTTTGGAGGGTTATTCCAGCTTTCCCGTGCTGCCAGAAGGGGATTGAATTCGCACTTGTCAGAGGATGCAATCGCTTCCAAAAATCCTCCCCTGGCACCTGGCCGTGGGTTCCCATCCATTCCATTCCTTCCGCTGGATCTGGATCTGGATGAATCCTGCTCCGGCACGGCTGGATCCGGAATATTTAGCGTGAAATCCCAAAGCCGCAGGGTGGGGAAATCGGCCAGGTCCGGCTTGGAAAGCCAAGATTTTGGTTTTAGTCTTCCAATCCTGCTGGATTGTTCTCTCGGGATGTTTTTGGGAGGATTTCTTTTCCCTGGAAAACGCCGGGTGCAGCTCGGATCGGCCAAGATTTGGGAAGGGATCTTTATCTGTGGAGATCTTCCAGGAGTGTTGGGCATCCCAAGGCTCTTGTCCATGGGAAGATTTTCCCACTGAAGGACTTTTTATGGGACGATGAGGGAGACCCTCGGAACCTCGGGATACTCAGAAGACCTGGCACCAACTCGCGTCTCTTCAGAACTCTGAGATTCATGGAAGCAACCGCAGGTGTTGCCTTCAAACCCCTCGTGTTTTCCGAGGGATAAACTCAAAAGGGGAATTGTTGAACTGGGATGGAGGTGATGGTTTTAAAATCGTCACCTGGAATTATCCGGTTGTTCTTCAGCTCGAGGTGTTGCTGACTCTTTATATCCGACTTGTTTGGGGTCACAGATGATCTTTCAGAGCCAAAATCCATATTTTAATCTAATTTTTCATGATTTTCCATGTTTTTGTGATCTTCCAGAGCCAAAATCCGTATTTTAATCTTTAATTTTTCATGATCCTTTGTGTTTTTGTGATCTTCCAGAGCCAAAATCCATGTTTTGATCTTTCATTTTCCTGTTTCGTGTTTCTGTGATCTTCTAGAGCCAAAATTCACATTTTGATCTTTTCTGTTTTCGTGATCTTTTGTGTCTTCATCATCTTCCAGAGCCAAAATCTGTTTTGGGCTCTCCTGGTTTTGTGATCTTCTAGAGCCAAAATTCGTATTTTGATCTTTCGTGGTTTTTTGATATTTCATGTTTTCATGATCTTTCATGTTTTCGTGATCTTCCAGAGCCAAATCCATGTTTGGATATTTAATTTTCCTGCTCTTCCGTGTTTTCGTGATCTTCCAGAGCCAAAATTCGTATTTTGATCTTTCATGGTTTTTTGATCTTTCCCGTTTTCATGATCTTTTATGTTTTCGTGATCTTCCAGAGCCGGAATTCCTCATCTGCTCTGCTGATGAACCCAGGGAATGTTTTTATTTTGGCCAAGCTGTTGGTTCAGGTCATGGTTTACTCCAAGCCAGAGATCCCAATCCTTCCAGGCAGAGATCGGGAAGCGGGGAACGGATGTTTGCAGCAGATTTGGGCTCTCCCATGGTTTCAGGTTCCAAAATTCCAAGTGAATTTGCTCGGCTGTTCCCCAGTTTGGGGCTCCTTGTGGTTTTCCAGGGTTTTCCCAACTGCTGGAATGGGGAGCACAAGGACATTTCTGGGCTTCAGGTGCCCTCGAATTGATCCAGTTTGAAATTGTGGGATGAATCAAAGAGTGGTTGGGGTTGGGAGGGACCTTAAAGACCATCCAGGGACACGGGAATGCTGGACAGGAATTTTTTGGGATCTCAACCCGTTCAGGAACTCCCGGAATGTGCATTTCGGAAACGGCCGAGGATCGCTTTAACCAATCCCATGGGCAGGAAGGGGTTACCGGGGTCATTCCCTGCCCGTTCCAGCCAATTCCAGGAGTTTCCAGGAAGGCTGGAGACATATCGGAGCAAAGAGGGGCTGCTCCTTCTGCCAGAGAGGCGAGTCCTCTCCATCCAGTGCCGCCGGTGATGCCGAATCCCTCCTCCCTCCCTGATGAGTAATTACTGCATCTGTGACTAATTAGCCAAGGTGGGAAGGATGCGGAGCCGGGCCCGTCCCGCCTTTCCAGCGGGAGAAAGCTCCTCCAGGGAGGAAGGACAGGGAAGAGGTTCTTGGAGGAGGCTCAGAGGAGGAAATTGGATTGTGCCCACTCGAGCACCTGGAGTGGAGCCGAGCTCATTCCCAGAGCCCCTGGAATGAGTCCGGGGGGTTGTAGGGCTCTTGGGTTCCTGGGAATGATCCCGCACCTGGGCCCTTGTCTGGGCTTTGTTGTGCCCGGGGTTGGCTTTTCCCGGTTTTCCGCGCCGGTTCCTCTCCCGAGACAAAGGACGGGGGCCACGATCCGGGGTGGATGGAGCAGCTGCAGCTCCTGCCTGAACAACACCGTAATTAGTCCGGCTGTTAACGAGCAACCGCCCCCGCTCCGGCACAGCGGCCGAGCCTGGAGAGGCCGAGCTCCTTCCAGCGCCATTCCTGCATGGAAGGGCCTGTCCTGGCTTTTCCAGCTTTGTCCCCATGGAATTAAACCTCGTTCTTCTCCTCCTCTTGGCAGGTGTCGGCACCAGGAATTACTACAGGAAGATCGGTTACGAGCTGGAAGGGCCCTACATGGTGAAAAGGCTGGAATGATGTTCCCGGAGATCCTGGGAGAACGGGAAGGACACGGCGATTATCCCGGGAATGACACTTGGCCCGGGAATAAAGCCCAGGACTCGCTTCTGCCAAAGCCCGCGGCCGCACAGAGCTCCAGAGGTGGGCTTGATGATGCTGGTGGTCCCTAAATTCCATAAAATTTCAGGATTTTAGAGCAGCCCTGGGATCATCCCGTTCTCCCCGGAGAAGCCGGGGACATTCCAGGTGTCTCAGTCCTCGGGATGGGCTCCAACAGCCGCATTTGAGGGGTGAAATTTCAGGATTTGGGGACCCTCTGGAGTGGCCTGGTGGGAAAAACGCCTCTTTTCCGATGCTGTCGGCTTTTTAAGAGCGAATAAATTCCATGCTTATTTATTTACTCCGGGCCCGGCTGCTTCTGTCCATCCCAAGCGATCCCAAATCCCGGGATCGGGAGGGATCGGGATGAAAAGCCAGATTGTCCCTCTGAGATGACACCACCAGGGAGGAGCTGAGGGAGCTCGGAGCTCCCCTCTCCCAGCTGATCCCGTCGGGCCAGGGTTGTGATCCCGGAGTATCTCCAAGGGTGCCGCCATCGTCTCATCCCAGCGGGAATCGGGAATGTTCCGGCACCGCCCGCCTGCGGCGGATCCCAGGAGAGAGGAGCAGAGCCCATCGTGATCAAACTTTGCTGCAGCCTCCTGCTTCCCAAACGATCCCGTTCTTTTTCACCTTGGGAAAAAAAAGGGAGTGGGATTGAAGGTCCATGAATCCCACCCAAATCATTCCGGGATCCTGAGATCAAGGATGCTCAGGATCCATCCTGAGGGGTTTTTATGGAATTCGGGGATGGAAAAGGGAAGGGAGACCCTTCCTGGAGTCCCCAATTCCCAGTGAGGCCCCTGGATCCTGAAATTCCTTCCCAGAGAGGAGTTGGGATGGGGCTGGATCCAATCCCAGGCTGGGAATGGAGGGAATTCCCTGGAAAAGGGGAGCTTGGGGTGGGATCTTGGGAAGGAATTCCTGGCTGGGAGGGTGGGGAGGCCCTGAAAGAGAATTCCCAGAGAATCCCTGGATCCCTGGGAGTGTCCAAGGAGAAGTTGGAGTGTCCCTGGACATGGGCAATTCCAGAGCTCCGGAAGCTCAACTTCAATCCGGGAGTGAGCGCCCGGAGCTCCGACCTTTTCCGCCTGTTTTTTGTGGGATTTCAACCAAAAGTGGGGCTGGAATCCCGTCAGGAGCCCTCGGAAGCTTTGCCGGCGCCAAGGGCTCAGAAGAGCGGGGAAGAGGAGGAGGAATTCCATGAGGAAGGCTTTTGGTGATCCGGAGCGCAGGGTCAGAGAGACGCCAAAATATCCCGGGATAAAGTTGGGATGATCCAAGGAAAACTGGGTTTTTCCATCCCCTGGAAAAAAAGGGCCAGGCTCAGCTGTCGACACCATCAAAGGACAAAGTCTGCCTTGGGAGAGATGCAATTCCTGCTGGGAATGGGTGAAATTTCCCGGAAAATTGGTTGTCCTGTCACCGCTGACACAATTACGGACGGCGCTGACGTCGGAGCCGTGACAGCTCCGGTTTTTTTCCGGAGCCGGCCAAGCTCACGCTTCCCTGGGAGCTCAGCCCTCTGGCAAAACCGGGAAATGTCGGATCCATTCCCTGTTTTTTTTATTTTGTCGGAAGCTGATCTGTTGGGAGCTGACAGGCTCGGGAAACAAAGCAGTTTTGCCCTCGGGGGTTTATTTTTAGCTTTTCCCATTTGTTTCCCGGCTCGTTCCGGGCTCAGCCGCGCAGAAACTTCCTGGGTTCTCAGGGATCTTCGGAAGCGCCGCGGATTCCTTGGGATATCGAGGCCGCTGAGTTGTTCCCGGTGTTTTGTGTGCTGGGATTGGGAGAGCAGAGCTGGAAAAACTCTTCCCGGGGAAAAAATTTGGGAAAATTCCCAATTATTCCCTTTTTTCCTCTCATCCTGCTCCGGGGCCGCTCCAAGGGATTTTCCAGCTGGTTTGGTTTTTTCCAGCGCTCTGGAATTTTGGGGGATTAATTTCAGGTTCTTGCTCCATGAGAATTCCCACTCTTAGGAATCCATAGGATAATCAGCTCGGAGCTGCCAAATTCCAGCCCCTCCCCCTCCCTTCCCGATGGAAAAAAGTTGATTTTTCACGACTTTTTAATTAAAAACATCCAAAAAGACAAAAAAACCTCAAATTTGTCCCTAAAACCCAACGGATCCCGGGATCTGCCCAATCCCAAGCCTGTGGAAGAGAAACCTGGGGCTGGGAAGACCCAAAACTTCCAGGATAAAGGTTGGAACAGGGGGAAAAACTGGGAAAAATTCCCAGGAATTCCAAGCACCACCGGGAGGGAGCTGGGGTGAGGTCGGGTATCCAAGGAAGTGCAGGGTGATGGGAATTCCGTCTTCTCCCAAGGATCCATCCCTTTCTCCCGGCTGGAATTCCGGACTTCTCCGTCCCGCTCGGACAATGAAATCCTCCACGGATTTGGAGCACCCTGGGATCCCATCCCAAGGAATTCCGGGATTCTGGGATCCAGGAGGCTCAGGATCCATCCCGAGGGATTTTTATGGAATTTTTGTGGAAAAATCTCCTCATTTTCTTGGGGGGAAAACTCCAGATTTTGGCAAATCCCAAAAAAAAAAAATAACCCCAAAATATTCTGGGGTAGAACAAGAGGGGATTTTAACCCAAATTCCTGTGGCATTCCTGGAAAACGGGAAGGATGGAATTCTAATCCCATCCGGATTCTCCTGGATTTGGGATCCCGGCTCCTCCCAGATCTCCGGATTCCCATGAGGAAAAATTAAAAATAATTAAAAATAAAAAATTAAAAATAATTATAAATTAAAAATTGAAAATTAAAAATAATTAAAAATTTTAAAAAATAAAATAAAAAATTAAAAATAAAAGTTACAAATTTCCTCGGGAATTTTGCTGTTGGAATTTTGCTGGAGAGGAAGCGGATTGGAGCCGGTGGCTCATTCCCACCTGGAATTCTTTTGGAATTCCGTGTCCTCCCCACATCCGTCGGGTTTCGGGAAAATCCCCGCAGCCAGCGCCGCGGGGCGGAAAAATGAGGATTTGTCCAAATTTTTCTGTCTTTTTTTGGGAATTCCGTCTCTGTCGCCAGCGGGAGTTTGGGATGAGGATGGAGATCCAGAGGGAAGGGACGGGTGAGATTTTGGGAGGGAATTCCCGGCTGGAATTCCCAGAGAATCCTTGGGAGTGTCCAAGGATGGGTTTGGATCCCGGATCCGGCCTTGGGATCCACAGGGATCAGGAGATATCCCGGGATGAGGAGCTGACAATTCCCAAGGTTTCCACGTGGCTTTGGGAGAAGCCAGAGGAGCGGGAATGTCGGAGCGGGACCGGGAATTTCAGCACGCAGAGACAATTCCAGAGGGGGAAGGGTTCGGGAATCGGGGATTCATGCTGGGATTCATGGAGCAGCCAAACAGTGGGAATGGGAGGGATAAATCCGGGATATCCGAGGAAAACGGAGCGGGAGAGCCACAAATCCCGGCACAGAGGGAATTCCAGAGGTGGAAAATGGCAGGAATCTTCCACAGGGGCTCCAGGAGAGCTGGAATTTGGGAAAATGGGAGCCAGGGAATGGCTTCCCACTGGGAAAGGGGAGCTTGGGATGGGATCTTGGGAAGGAATTCCCGGCTGGGAATTCCCAGAGAATCCCTGGAAGCATCCAAGGAAAAGTCGGAGCAGGTTGGGATCAGGCTGGGACTGAAGATCTGTGGATCCCATCCCAAGGAATTCCAGGATTCTGGGATCCAGGAGGCTCAGGATCCATCCCGAGGGATTTTTATGGAATTAAGGGGTGGAAAAGGGAAGGGAGACCCTTCCTGGAGCCCCAAGATTCCCAATGAATCCCCTGGATCCTGAAATTCCTTCGGGGTGGGGATGGATCCAATCCCAGGCTGGGAGAGCCGGGAATGTGCAGCTGGATCAGGGAAGGATCCAGGGAGTCCTCGGAGCCACTTCCCGAGGCTCCAGGGGCTCCGGGAGAGCTGGGATTTGGGATTTGGGAATGGCTTCCCACTGGGAAACAGGGTGGGATCCTGGGAAGGAATTCCCAGCTGGCATAGGCAACCTCCTCCTTCCAGGATTTACTGAATTCCCAAAAATCCCCCACTTCCGGAGGAGCACGACATGGAAAAATCCCTTTTCCCGCCTGGGCTGAGCCGGGATTTCCGATTCCCGGAACGATTTTGGGGACAAACACGGAATTTCCGAGGAGAACGGAACTGAGGGAGCGGATCCAGCTGGGATTTTTGCCTTTCCCTGGATAAACGCAGCCCCTGGATCTCTGCCAGCCATGGGATTTGTCCCACAGAAAAACACGGAAAGGTCTGAGGCATCCGAGGAATCACAGCTCCGGCATTCCGGGAAGCTCCGAGGCAGGAAAAAACCACAGAAAAACGGAAAACTTAGGGGATTTTTCCCCGCCTTCACCTGGGAATTCGAGGAATCACCGAGCCACATCCCTCTTTTTCCTTCGGGAGAGGCGAGGCTGTGGATAAAGATATGGAATTACATCCCGGGAAAAATCGGAATTTCACTCACCGGCAGCACCGCTCTCATCCCAAAGCGCGGAATTCCGGGAGCGGATCCCGCTGGGAAACGCCTTCCTCCGCTTCCTGAGGCCGCGGCTGATTTTTGGGATTTCTGGAAGTGAAAAGCTGGGAATTTCCTCCCAAATCCGTCGTTTTCCAGGTTTCCTATCCGCCATTCCCAAATTTTTCGGATTTCCCTGGATTTTCCCTTTGTTTTTTCCCGGTTAAATTGTTACTCCTGAGCTGCTGGAAGGAGGGAAAATCCCAGGGAATCATCTCCTCTTCCCGTTTTTATCCCGCTCCCTTCAGCCTCTGGAGCGATTCCGGCTCCCGGAGTTGTTCCCAGGGAGATCCAGGAATTCTTTCCCTCGGAATTATTCCATCCGCTCCTTTTTCCAATTCACGGGGTTGTTGGAGCGAAAAAAAGGGGGAAAACCCCAAAAAACTTGGGAAAACAAGGAAAAAAAAGAGGTGTCAGGAATTCCAAGGAAACGCTCAGCGGTTTTTCCCAGCGGGAAATAAAAAAATATTCCCAAAGTTTTGTTGATTTGTGGAGTTTAGTGGAATTAAAAATTTAATTTAATTTAATTTAATGAATTAAATAAAATTTATAAATTTATTAAAATTAAATAAAATTAAATATATTAAATAAAGTTAAATAGATTAAATAAAATTAAATAAATTTAATAAAATTAAACAAAATTAAATAAATTAAATAGATTAAATAAAATTAAATAAATTAAATAAAATTAAATAAATTTAATAAAATTAAAATTAAATAAATTAAATAGATTAAATAAAATTAAATAAATTAAATAAAATTGAATAAATTTAATAAAATTAAACAAAATTAAATAGATTAAATAGATTTAATAAAATTAAATAAATTAAATAGATTAAATAAAATTAAATAAATTAAATAAAATTAAATACATTTAATAAAATTAAATAAATTAAATAGATTAAATAAAATTAAATAAATTAAATAAAATTAAATAAATGTAATAAAATTAAACAAAATTAAATTAAATAAATTTATTAAAATTAAATAAAATTAAATAGATTAAATAAATTAAATAAATTAAATAGATTAAATAAAATTAAATAAAATTAAATAAAAATAAAAATAATCCAGCAGCTGAGTGGGGAAAAAAAAAAGGAGGAAAAGGAGGAAAAAAAACCATTCCTGAATCCTGGAATTCTCTCATGTGGGAAATCCAAAAAACATCCCGGAAAAACGGGGGCCGGGAGAGCTCCGGGATGGTCAGGGGTGGGAAAAGGATGGGGAAAAAAGGATGGGAAAATCTTAATTCCGGATGGGAAAAGGGGTGGAGAAAATTCGGGATGGGAAATATTAATTAAGGGTGGGAAATCTTAATTAAGGGTGGGAAATCTTAATTAAGGACGGGAAAATCTTAATTAAGGGTGGGGAAAAAGGATGGAAAATTCTAAATACAGGGTGGGAAAAAGGGTGGAGAAATCTTGATTAAGGATGGGAAATCTTAATTAAGAATGGGAAAAGGATGGGAAATCTTAATTCAATTAAGGATGGAGGAATCTTAATTAAGGACGGAAAATCTTAATTCCAGATGGGAAAAAGGATGGAAAAATCTAAGCTCAGCATGGGAAATCTTAATTAAAAATGGGAAATCTTAATTAAGGATGGGAAAAAGGATGGAAAAATCTAAATTCAGGGTGGGAAATCTTAATTAAGGGTGGGAAAAAGGATGGAAGAATCCTAATTAAGGATGGAAAATCTTAATTCCAGATGGGAAAAAGGATGGAAAAATCTCAATTAAGGGTGGGAAAAAGAATGGAAAATTCTAATTCCAGATGGGAAAAAGGAGGGGAAAACCTAAATTCAGGATGGGAAAAAGGGTGGAAGGGATCTTAATTAAGGACAGAAAATTTTAATTAAGGATGGGGAAAAGGATGGAGGAATCGTAAAATTAAGGATGGAGGAATCTTAATTAAGGATGGAAAAAAAGGATGAGGAATCTTAATTAAGGATGGAAAATCTTAGTTCCAGATGGGGAAAAAGAATGGGAAAATCTAAATTCAGGGTGGGAAAAAGGATGGGAAATCTTAATTAAGGACAGAGGAATCTTAATTTCAGAAAGGAAAAAGGATGGAAAATCTTCATTCAAGGTGGGGAAAAAGGATGGGGAAATCTTAATCCAATTAAGGATGGGAAATCCTAATTAAGGATGGGAAAATCTTAATTAAGGGTGGGAAAAAGAATGGAAAATTCCAAATTCAGGGTGGGAAAAAGGGTGGAGAAATCTTAATTAAGGATGGAAAATCTAAATTCAGGATGGAAAAAAATATGAGGAAACTTAATTAAGGATGGAAATTTTTAATTCCAGATGGTAAAAAGGCTGGGAAATCTTAATTAAGGATGGGAGATCCTAATTAAGGATGGGAAAAAGGCTGGGGAATCCTAATTGAGGGTGGGAAAGCCAAGGGGGGACCCCAGCAGACGGATCCGGTTGTGATCCCCCGGAATTCCGGGATGAGTTTTGTTCCCACAGCAGCGATTCCCAGGGAGAATTCCTGCCAGGAGTTCCAGGGACAGAGAGCGAGGGGTGAGAAATGGAGGGAAAGGGAAAAGAGGAAAAAGGGAAAAGGGAAAATGAAAAAAGGGAAAAAGAAAAGAGGAAAAAGGGGGAAAAGGAAAGGAAAAGAGGAAGGAGAAAAGAGGAAGGAGGAAAAGAAAAAGGAAAATGGGAATGGAAAAGAGAAAAAAGGAAGGAAAGGAGAAAAAGGAAAGGGAGAGGAAAATGGGAAAGAAAAAAGGGAAAGGAAAGGAGAAAAAAGGAAGGAAAAGGAAAAGGAGGAAGGGAAAGGAGAAAGAGGAAGGGAAAAGGGAAGAAGGAAAAGGGAAAGGGGAAAGGAAAAGGGGAAGGAGAAAAGAAGAAAAGGGAAAGAAGGAAAAGGAAAAGGAAAAGGAAAAGGAAAAGGAAAAGGAAAAGGAAAAGGAAAAGGAAAAGGAAAAGGAAAAGGAAAAGGAAAAGGAAAAGGAAAAGGAAAAGGAAAAGGAAAAGGAAAAGGAAAAGGAAAAGGAAAAGGAAAAGGAAAATCCTCTCCATGGATTTGTGCCCCACTGCTTCAATCAGAACCTGCAGCAGAGGGGAAAACCCGAATTTCCAACCAAAATCTCCGCGTTCCTGCCCTCTCTGCACGGAATTTCTGGGATTCTCCTCCCTTCCCTCTGGAAAAGCAGAGCCGCCGTCGGATCCATCCCTGGCGGGAAGCCAAAGCCATTAAAAATCCATTAAAGCCATTTTTCCACCCAAATTGGGCTCCCCCATTTACCTGCCACGATTGCAGCCCGGGCTCGGCGCTTTCCCGGGAAAAGCAGGCGGGACACAGCGGGAAGCGCAATTCCCTCGGCGGCGCTGACGCATCCGAGGGTTGAGAACTCTCCAGGTTTATTTTAGGAAAGGTTTTGGGTCGATCTGGGAGAATATTGAAGAAAATGCGGATTTTGATCCCGCCTGGAGTTTTGGCGGAAGGGTTGGGAGGGGAGGTAGAGATGGAGCTGGGGCGCGGACAGAAAATTGCGATTAAATGGCAAAAAATGGCAGTAAAACACCCAAAATAAACACCAAAAACTGCAGTTCAACACCCAAAATAAATGCCAAAAAGTGCATTTAAACACCCAAAATAAATCCCAAAAATTGCAGTTCAACACCTGAAATAAACGCCAAAAACTGCAGTTCAACACCCGAAATCAACACCAAAAACTGCAGTTCAACACCCAAAATCAACACGAGAAACTGCAGTTCAACATCCAAAATAAACGCCAAAAACTGCAGTTCAACACCCAAAATCAACACCAAAAACTGCAGTTCAACACCCAAAATCAACACCAGAAACTGCAGTTCAACATCTGAAATAAACGCCAAAAACTGCAGTTCAACACCCAAAATCAACACCAAAAACTGCAGTTCAACACCCAAAATCAACACCAAAAACTGCAGTTCAACACCCTAAATCAACACCAGAAACTGCAGTTGAACACCCAAAATAAACACCAGAAACTGGAGTTCAACATCCGAAATAAACGCCAAAAACTGGAGTTCAACATCCGATATAAACACCAAAAACTGCAGTTCAACACCCGAAATCAACACCAAAAACTGCAGTTCAACACCCAAAATAAAGACAAAAAACTGCAGTTCAACACCCAAAATCAACACCAAAAACTGCAGTTCAACACCCAAAATAAAGACAAAAAACTGCAGTTCAACACCCGAAATAAACGCCAAAAACTGCAGTTCAACATCCGAAAAAAATCCAGTTAAACCCCAAAAAAATTCTAATTAAACCCCTAAAAAATTCCAATTACACCACAAAAATCCCCAACTAAACCCCAAAAATCTCCAATTAAACCCCCAAAAAATTCCATTTAAACCCCAGAAAAATTCTAATTAAATCCCCCAAAAATTCGAATTAAACCCCCCCCAAAAATTCCAATTAAACTCCAAAACTCTCCACTTAAACCCCAAAAAAATTCCAATTAAACTCCCAAAAAAATTCCAATTAAACCCCAAAAAAATTCTAATTAAATCCCAAAAATTTCCAATTAAACCCCAAAAAAGCCCCCAATAAACCACAAAAAAATTCCAATTAAACACCAAAAAAATTCCAATTAAATCCCCAAAATCTCCAATTAAACTCCAATTAAATTCTCCACCGAGGGAGAATCCAGGGCTGGAAATTCCATTTCCAGGTGGTTTCTCCTGGGGTTTTTTTCAGGAAGAGCGGGGACAAAAAACCACTTGAAAAGAGGGAATGGAGAAATTCCTCCCGGATAAAACCGAAATTCCTCGAGGTTCATCCCCGTGGATAAGGAACAGAAATGGAAAACCACCAAAATTTGGGATAAAATGAGATTTTTTGGGAGTTTTTCCCAAAAAGTGACTGTACAAATAAATGAAGTTTTGTCCATTGAAATAAAACCGTTCCGGGAAACGAATCCGGTAATTTTCAGGAATTTTCTGACAGAGAATTCCAGAAGTGGATGGAGCTCCTCAGCTCCTGGGAAAGCTTCCAGATCCCTGTGGGACTCGATCCCTGCTGAGATAAAACCAGGAAAAAATCCAAAATTCAATATTTATTATCCCGGATCCGTGGGAACGCTGGAAATTTAGGGAAGAGAGCAGGGAATTCCCTTGGGAAAATTTTTCCATGTCCTGGGCTTTAAATTCATGGGAAAAAATCCCATTTTGGGGGTTTTTAACCTCGGAATGGTTTGGGTGAACCTTCAATCCCATTCCATCCCGATATCCTAGGGTGTTCCGGCTTTTCCTTGGACATTCCCAGGGATTCTCTGGGAATTCCAGCCCAGCCCCTCCCCACCCCCCAGGCAGAAATTCCTTCCCAAGACCCCCTTTCCCAGAGGGAAGCCATTCCCTGGCTCCTGGCGCTCCAACCCTTTCCCAAATCCCAGCTCTCCTGGAGCCCCTTGAGGCTCGGGAAGGGACTCTGAGGTTTCCCTGGAGTCTTCCAGGTGAACATTCCCAGCTCCTGGAAGGGCTCTGAGGAGTTCCTGACCCTTCTCTGCTCCAGGTGAACATTCCCAGCTCCTGGAAGGGTTTTAAGGGCCCTTCCCTTCTCCAGGTGAACATTTCCAACTCCTGGAAAGTCTCTGAGGAGTTCCTGACCCTTCCCTCCTCGGCCATTCCTCCCAGGAATCAGGGCTGCTTCAGATTCATGGCAGGGAAAACTGGGAGAGCATTAAAATTTTTTTTTTAAAAAATAAATCAACTTTTAAACTCCAAACTAAACCCAAACCAAACTCCTTCTAAACGGAACGGTTTCCTGAGGAGAGGCGGCCCAAGCCATATCCATGGTAACTCGGAGCCGCTCTCCGGCACAATCCCGGCGGGATCCGACCACCCGGGAAGCGCCATCGATCCGTCCCCGGCGCGGGGAGCTGCCTAAGGACGGGAAAGGGCTCTGTGGGCACGTTCCCTGCGCGGAGGGCAGAGGAAAGGCAAGACCTCCTGGGTCCCCGGGATTGACTTTCCAATTAATGGAGTTGGCCACAAGTGCCGGTTTGGCACTGAAGCTTTTCCCTGTTCGGAATTTTCTTGCCCGGCATCGTGTTCCTGCACTTCCAGCTCCAATTCCCGATTGCTCCGTGCCCTGCTCCTCATCCCTCTCCCCAGCCCTTGGCAAGCTGACCCCGAACTTCACCTCAAAGCTCCCTGTCCCGCTCCCAAACTCCCCATTCCAGGTTATTTCTCCGTTATCCAGTACAAATTCCCACTGCAATCCTACACCTCCCTCTTTCCCTGCCGCTTCCTTCTCAGCCCCTCATCCCCCTTCTCCCTGTGCTCCTTGACACCGTCCCAAATTTATCCCTTAAACCACATTAATTCCTTCCCCAGCCCCTCAATCCTTCCCCCTTCAAACTTCCTACCCCACCTGCTGCTGCTGCTGCCTTCAGAGCTCCCCTTCCCAAATCCCCCTCCCTCCCCAAAGCCTCGGTCCAGCTCTCCCAGCTCCTTTCCCAAATCCCATCTTTTCACACTGCCCTCTCCCAGCTGATTCCCAGCCCCTCACTCTTTCTCAGAGCGGCTCCAAACCCCGATCTCCCCACGCACCCACTTGGATAAAAATACCACCCCCTCAATCCTTCCCCCTTCCCTTTCCCATCCCAACGCCCCTCCGCTCCTCCCAACATCTCAGGAGCCCTTTCCCACCTCCACCTCAGCCCCTTTTCCCACCCTCTGCCCCACTCCAGGCCGTTCCACCACCACCTTCCCCAGGCCCAGCTCTTCCCCATTTCCCACCCAAGACCCCTCGGCCACCTCAGCTCCAGCTCCTTCCCCGCCCTCACCATTCCCTCACTCCCAGCCTTTCCCGGCTTCTTCCCTTTCCCTCCCCAGCCAAGTCCTCATCCCCTTCCCCACCTCAGCCCCTTTTACCATCCCCCGCTCCCTTCCACCATTCCCTCACTTCCAGCCTTTCCCGGCTTCTTTCCTGAGGCTCCCCACGCACCCCAGAGCCCTCTCCGCGCCCTCAGCCAGAGCCCCTCGGCCGCCTCAGCCCCGGCATCCACAACCAGCCACCGGGTTCGGTTCGGTCCGGTTCCCCTCAGCCCCGGCATCCACAACCAGCCACCGGGTTCGGTTCGGTTCGGTTCCCCTCAGCCCCGGCATCCACAACCAGCCACCCGGTTCGGTTCGGTTCGGTTCCCCTCAGCCCCGGCATCCACAACCAGCCACCCGGTTCGGTTCGGTTCCCCTCAGCCCCGGCACTCACAGCCCCTCAGGCCGGGCCGGGCCGGACCGGTTCCCCTCAGCCCCGGCATCCACAACCAGCCGCACGGTTCGGTTCGGTTCCCCTCAGCCCCGGCATCCACAACCAGCCCCACGGTTCGGTTCGGTTCTACTCAGTCCCGGCACTCACAGCCCCTCAGGCCGGTTCGGTTCCCCTCAGCCCCGGCACTCACAACCAGCCGCTCGGTTCGGTTCGGTTCCCCTCAGCCCCGGCACTCACAGCCCCTCAGGCCGGGCCGGGCCGGACCGGACCGGACCGGTTCCCCTCAGCCCCGGCATCCACAACCAGCCGCTCGGTTCGGTTCGGTTCGGTTCCCCTCAGCCCCGACACTAACAGCCGCTCTGGCCGGTTCGGTTCCACTCAGTCCCGGCACTCACAGCCCATCAGGCCGGTTCGGTTCCCCTCAGCCCCGGCATTCACAACCAGCCGCTCGGTTCGGTTCGGTTCGGTTCCCCTCAGCCCCGACACTAACAGCCCCTCAGGCCGGTTCGGTTCGGTTCCCCTCAGCCCCGGCACTCACAGCCGCCCGGTTCGGTTCGGTTCCCCTCAGCCCCGACACTCACAGCCACTTGCCGCAGCCACCCGGTTCGGTTCGGTTCGGTTCGGTTCGGTTCGGTCGGGTTCGGTCGGGTTCGGTTCCGTTCCCCTCAGCGCGCTCCCCCTCAGCCGTTTCCTCTCCTCTCCCACCGGTGCCGCTCGCGCCGAACTCTCCGACCGCCACAATTCCCGCCACGGCCTCTGGCCCCGCCCACCGACCGCTCTCTACCAATCATCGAAAGCCTCCTCCCCCGCACGCCGGAAAGGGGCAGTGCTGCGCATGCGCGGCGGTGCAACCGAACGGGGAGAAACAACAACTCCCAGCAGCCTCTGCGGCCGGCTACGGGTGCATGCTGAAGGCAAAACTCGTCGAAACGCGCTGCGTGCGGGAGCGCTGGGCTCCGTCTGTCCGTGTGTCCGTCCCTCTGTCCCTCTGTCCCTCTGTCCCTCTGTCCCTCTGTCCAACCACGGGAATGGTTGGAACTGCAGGAAAATGTAGCCTTGGCTTGGCTCCGTAGAGCCGGTTTATTAAAAAAAAAAATTTAAAAAAATTATAAATATCAATAAATGTATTAAAAAATTCAATAAATGTATTAAAAATTCAATAAATGTATTAAAAAAAATCAATAAACGAGTTAAAAACCAAATAAAATTCCTATTTCTAAATTAATTTAATTCCGGTGGATAACCCTGAGGAGAGGTGATGTCAAAAATCATCAAATCCTGGAATTTTGGGGTGTTTGGACTCAAAGTTCATCTCATCCCAATCCCATAATCCCAAAATTTGGATCATCCCTCCCCATTTCCAGCCCCTGGGAATTCCCAGCTCCTCCCTTAAATCCCAGGATTTTGGGGATTTGGAAATGAGATTTTTCCACCCCGTTCCCAAATTTCCCGAAGTTTTTTGTTGGGAAGAAGAGAGGGGTCCCCAGCACAACTTCAAAAATCAATATTTTCAGATTTAAAAATTCAAATTTTTAATTTTAATTCCTCCGTTTTCCCAGGGATTGGAGCAATTCCCTGATTTTCCATTCCCAATCGTGCCTGGATTTTTTTTTTTGGTTCCGCCTGAGGGGATTTTTCCCAACTTTTCCAGCCTTTCCCAGATTTCTGGGAATTTCCTTTCCCTATCCCTGATGGAGAAACAACCTCAGATCCCCTCCTGGCTCAGGGGAGGAAAATTTGGGCTAAAATAACAAAGAATTTGGGTTAAAAAATAATAATTATTAATACTTAATTAATTAATTAATAATAATTAATGGGGGTTCAAATGATAATTCATCGGGTTATAATTTTATAATTCTGATTATGTTTAAAATCATGTATAATTATAAGGTGTTATAATGTAAGTATATAAAATATTAAATATAAAATAAATATATATTATAAATATATAAATATATATTAAATTAAATGTAAAATAAATATAATGTAATATAAATATAAAATATATATAATATAATATAAATATAAAATAAATATAATGCAATATTAATATGATATAAATATAATATAATCTATAAATACAGCATAAATAATAGTATAATAAACATACGTTTTATATAATTAGAATTGTGTTTTTATAATTGTTATTATAATTACAATTAAAAACATGAAAAATAAATATTAAATAAATTAAATTAATATTTCAATTCATTAAATTACAATTAAAATAATTAAATTTGATTTATAAATTATAATTGCAATTGTGACTGTAATTATGATTATAGTTAAATAATAAAATATATAAAAGAAATTAAATAGATTAAATAAATTAAATATATTAAATACATTAAATACATTAAATAAATAAATAAAATTAAATTTAATTCATTAAATCGGGTTAAAATTTTTGCTCTCCCAAAGCCCCAAAAAGCTCCGGTTTTGGGGATTCTTTTTTTATTTTCGGGGAATTCAGGCGGGATCGGAGCTGGGAATAACGGGATGAGCGGAGGGAGCCTTTCCTTGGATTTTCCCAGGGATTCTCTGGGAATTCTTTCCCAAATTTCTCCCCCTTTTCCCATGGAATTCTCTCCATTCCCAGCCTGGGGTTGGATCCAGCCCCATCCCAAGGGAAGGGATTTTGGGAATTCCCTGGGAATTGGGGACTCCAGGAAGGGTCTCCCTATCCCAGAATTCCATAAAAATCCCTTCGGGATGGATCCTGATGGATCCTGGATCCCGGAATTCCTTGGAATGGTTTAAATAATTCCCAAATAATTCCCCAATAATTCCAGAATAATTCCCAAATAATTCCAGAATAATTCCCCAATAATTCCAGAATAATTCCCCAATAATTCCCCAATAATTCCCCAATAATTCCCAAATAATTCCAGAATAATTCCCCAATAATTCCCCAATAATTCCAGAATAATTCCCCAATAATTCCCAAATAATTCCCAAATAATTCCAGAATAATTCCCAAATAATTCCAGAATAATTCCCAAATAATTCCAGAATAATTCCCAATAATTCCCCAATAATTCCCAAATAATTCCTGAATAATTCCCCAATAATTCCCGAATAATTCCCAAATAATTCCAGAATAATTCCCAAATAATTCCCAAATAATTCCAGAATAATTCCCAAATAATTCCAGAATAATTCCCAAATAATTCCAGAATAATTTCAGATCCAGTCCCAGGCTGGGAATGGAGGGAATTCCCTGGGAAAACGGGGAGGGATTTGGGATTTGGGAAGGAATTCCTGGGGTATCCCAAAAAAAACCCCAAATCCCAGAAAATCCCTGGATTTCCTTTCCCAAATTCCATAAAAATCCCTGGGGATGGATCCTGAGCCTCCTGGATCCCGGAATTCCTTGGGATGGGATCCCAGGGTGCTCCGAATCCTTGGGAATGAAAAATTCCAGGGGAACAATTCCCGATTTTCCCAGCTTGGGAAATCCACATTTCCCTGAATTTCCCTGAATTTTCCTGGAATTTTCCTGAATTTCCCTGAAATTTTCCTAAATTTTCCTGAATTTTTCCGAATTCTCCTGAATTTTTCTGGATTTGCCTGAATTTTCCTGGAATTTTCCTAGAATTTTCCTGAAATTTTCCTGAATTTTCCTAAATTTTTCTTAATTTTCCCTGAATTTCCTGATTTTTTCTGAGTTTTCCTGTTTTACTAAACTTTTTCTGAATTTTCCTAAATTTTCCTATATTTTTCCTGAATTTTCCTGAGTTTTCCTGGATTTGCCTGAATTTTCCTGGAATTTTCCTGGAATTTTCCTGGAATTTTCCTGGAATTTTCCTGATTCTCAGACCTGGATTTGGGACAGAAACACCCAAAAAATCCATTTCAAAAAAAAAAAAAAAAAAAATTAAAATTTTATTTTCCACCCAAATTTTCCAACCTTGAAAGTTTGGGAAATTATCCCGGGAAAGGACAAAACCTCTTAAAATCCAGGGAATTCTTGATATTCCTGAATATCCCAGGAGAGACCAGAGCGACATTTTTCTTAAAAAATCTGATTTTTAAAATGAAAAAATAAATCCTTTTTTTTTCCCTAAAAATTCCCAAAATTCAGGCTCTCATCCCATCCCATTTTCCCTAAAAATTCCCAAAATTCAGGATCTCATCCCACTTTATTTTCCCTAAAAATTCCCAAAATTCAGGCTCTCATCCCATCCCATTTTCCCTAAAAATTCCCAAAATTCAGGATCTCATCCCACTTTATTTTCCCTAAAATTCCCAAATCCAATCTCTCATCTCACTTTATTTTCCAAAAAAAATTCCCCCAATCCAGGCTCTCATCTCATCCTGTTGGGATTTGGGATTTGGAATTGATGCGGGATTTGGGATTTGGGATTTGGGATTTGGGATTTGGGATTTGGGATTTGGGATTTGGGGTGTGGGGTTTGGAATTTGGGATTTGGGATTTGGGGTGTGGGGTGTGGGGTTTGGAATTTGATATTTGGGATTTGGGATTTGGGAAGGATGCGGGATTTGGGATGTGGGGTTTGGGATTTGGGATGTGGGGTTTGGGATTTGGGATGTGGGGAGGATGCCGGGTTTGAGATTTGAGATTTGGGATTTGGGATTTGGGATTTGGGCAGGATGTGGGATGCGGGGTGAGTGATGTGAGATTTTGGATTTGGGATTCAGGATGTGGGATTTGGAATTTAAGGATGCAGGATTTGAAATTCAGGATGCGGGATTTGGGATGTGGGGAAGATGCGGGGTGCTGGATTATGGATTTGGGGTGCTGGATTATGGATTCGGGGTGCGGGATTTGGGATTTGGGGTGCGGGATTTGGGATTTGGGGTGTGGGATTTGGGATTTGGGGTGTGGGATTTGGGATTCGGGGTTTGGGATTTGGGGTGGGGGATTTGGGATTTGGGGTGTGGGATTTGGGATTGGGGCTGTAGGGAAGATGCGGGGTGCTGGATTATGGATTTGGGGTGCTGGATTATGGATTTGGGGTGCTGGATTATGGATTCGGGGTGCTGGATTATGGATTCGGGGTGCGGGATTTGGGATTCGAGGTGCGGGATTTGGGATTTGGGGTGTGGGATTTGGGATTTGGGGTGTGGGATTTGGGATTCGGGGTGCAGGATTTGGGATTTGGGGTGTGGGATTTGGGATTCGGGGTGCAGGATTTGGGATTGGGGCTGTAGGGAAGATGCGGGGTGCTGGATTATGGATTTGGGGTGCTGGATTATGGATTTGGGGTGCTGGATTATGGATTCGGGGTGCGGGATTTGGGATTCGAGGTGCGGGATTTGCGATTTGGGGTGTGGGATTTGGGATTTGGGGTGCGGGATTTGGGATTCGGGGTGCAGGATTTGGGATTCGAGGTGTGGGGAAGATGTGAGGTGAGGGATTATGGATTTGGGGTGCGGGATTTGGGATGTGGGGAAGATTCGGGGTGCTGGATTATGGATTCGGGGTGCGGGAAGAATGCGGGATTTAGGATTCAGGGCGCGGGATTTGGGATGTGGGGAAGATTCGGGGTGCTGGATTATGGATTTGGGGTGCGGGATTTGGGATCCGGGGTGCTGGACTTGGGATTGGGGCTGTAGGGAAGATGCGGGGTGCTGGATTATGGATTCGGGGTGCGGGATTATGGATTTGGGGTGCGGGATTTGGGATTCGAGGTGCGGGATTTGGGATTTGGGGTGTGGGATTTGGGATTTGGGGTGTGGGATTTGGGATTCGGGGTGCAGGATTTGGGATTGGGGCTGTAGGGAAGATGCGGGGTGCTGGATTATGGATTCGGGGTGCCGGATTATGGATTCGGGGTGCCGGATTATGGATTCGGGGTGCTGGATTATGGATTCGGGGTGCGGGATTTGGGATTCGAGGTGCGGGATTTGGGATTTGGGGTGTGGGATTTGGGATTTGGGGTGCGGGATTTGGGATTCGGGGTGCAGGATTTGGGATTCGGGGTGCGGGGAAGATGTGAGGTGAGGGGTTATGGATTCAGGGCGCGGGATTTGGGATGTGGGGAAGATTCGGGGTGCTGGATTATGGATTTGGGGTGCGGGATTTGGGATCCGGGGTGCTGGATTTGGGATTGGGGCTGTAGGGAAGATTCGGGGTGCTGGATTATGGATTCGGGGTGCGGGATTTGGGATTCGGGGTGCGGGATTTGGGATTGGGGGTGCAGGGAAGGTGCAGGATTTGGGATTTGAGGTGCGGGGTTGTGGATTGGGGCTGCAGGGAGGATTCGGGGTGAGGGATTTGGGGTGCGGGATTTGGGGACGCCGGGAAGATTCAGGCTGAGGGATTATGGATTTGGGGTGCGGGATTGTGGATTTGAGGTGCGGGATTTGGGATTGGGGCTGTAGGGAAGATGCGGGGTGCAGGATTTGGGATGCAGGGAAGGTGCGGGGTGTGTGATTATGGATTTGGGGTGCGGAATTTCGGATGCGGGGAAGGTGCCGGGTGCGGGATTGTGGATTCGGGGTGCGGGAAGGATGCGGGATTTGGGATTGGGGCTGCAGGGAAGATGAGGGATTTGGGATTTGAGGTGCGGGATTGTGGATTCGGGGTGCGGGGAAGATGCGGGGTGAGGGATTGTGGATTCGGGGTGCAGGGTTTGGGATTGGGGCTGTAGGGAAGGTGCGGGGTGCGGGATTTGGGATTGGGGCTGCAGGGAAGATTCAGGGTGCGGGATTTGGGATTCAAGGTGCGGGATTGTGGATTCGGGATACAGGGAGGATTCGGGGTGCGGGATTTGGGCTGCAGGGAAGGTGCGGGGTGCGGGATTATGGATTTGGGGTGAGGGATTGTGGATGTGGGGTGCGGGATTCGGGATTCGAGGTGCGGGATTTGGGATTCGAGGTGCGGGATTTGGGATGTGGGGAAGGTGCGGGGTGTGTGATTATGGATTCGGGGTGCGGGGAGGATGCGGGATTTGGGATTGGGGCTGCAGGGAAGATGCGGGGTGCGAGATTATGGATTTGGGGTGCGGGATTTGGGATTCGGGGTGCCAGGAAGATTCGGGGTGCCGGATTTGTGATGCGGGGTGCGGGGTTGTGGATTCGGGGTGCCGGATTTGGGATTGGGGCTGCAGGGAAGATGCGGGGTGAGGGATTATGGATTTGGGGTGCCGGATTTCGGATGCGGGGTGAGGGATTTGGGATTCGGGGTGCCGGATTTGGGATGCAGGGAAGGTGGGGGGTGTGTGATTATGGATTCAGGGTGCGGGGAGGATGCGGGATTCGGGATTGGGGCTGCAGGGAAGGTGCGGGATTTGGGATTCGAGGTGCGGGATTGTGGATGTGGGGTGCCGGATTTGGGATGCGGGGTGCGGGATTTGGGATTGGGGCTGCAGGGAGGATGTGGAGTGCGGGATTTGTGATGCGGGGTGCGGGATTGTGGATTAGAGGTGCGGGATTTGGGATTGGGTACGCCGGTAAAATTCAGGCTGATTGTGGATGTGGGGTGCCGGATTTGGGATGCGGGGTGCGGGATTTGGGACTGGGGCTGCGGGGAGGATTCGGGGTGCGGGATTTGGGATCGGGGACGCCGGGAACATTGGGGCCGTGTGTTTCGGGGGACGCTGCGGGATTTTGGGGCGGCGGGGAAGGCGCGGGGGGCGGGCGGTTGGAGCGGCCCCGGGGGTGGGTGGGCTCAGGCGCGCACGTGGCCGGGGCGGGGGGCGCGATCCCGGCTATAAAACCCCGGCGGCTCCGGCAGCGCCGGGCAGGGCGCGGAGCCGAGGAGCCGCCAGCTCAGCGCAGGTAGGAATCCCTCCCTCCATCCTTCCCTCCATCCTTCCCTCCATCCATCCCTCTTCACAAATGCCTCTTTTTTTGGGGGGATTTTCCCCATTTTTTCCTGCTTTTTTTCCCCCTCTCCAACCCTCCGCTGAGCCCCTCTCTTCTCTCCCCGCTGAATCTCCAACCTCAGCCCGGTTTTCCTCCTCTTATCCCGGCGGAGGAAAAGTTTCGCTCTCCAGCCCCAAAATCCCGGGAGCGGAGCCGCAGGGATGCAACAAGAGGCGGCGTGGCCTGCCCGGAGCCCGCTTTTCCTCCGGGATAAACGGGAATTTATCGGGATTTGGGATTTTTTATTTTTTTTTTTTTTTTTTTTGGAAGGCGGCAGCCACGCCGCGATTTTTCCCCATCCCGTTTTCCCACTCCTCTCCCTTCCAGTCGCGACTTGGCCGGGATTTTTCCCTTAAAATCACCAAAAAAACCCCCCAAAAAAGACTGAAATATTTTTATTTTATCTTATTTTATTGCTTTGTTCGGTTTAGAGCCCCCCTAAATATAAAAAAACACCAAAAAAAAAAATCAGGAAAGAGAGGTTGAGGAGGAAAAATGTTATTCCCGGTTTTTTTTTTTTTTTTTTTTTTGTGGGGAAAAAAATGTTATTCCCGGTTTTTTGGGGGGGAATTTTTATTTTTTACCTCCAAGCAGCTTTTTTTCCCGGCTCCCATCTGCGTTTCCAGTCACACCGCGGCGCCTCATTTTGGCCAATTATGGCCAATTACCTGATTGAGGGGCACCGCGAAAAGGCAGCGCTGGTTTGGTTTTTTTTTCCTCCCCCTCCAGCATTCCCAAATCCCTCTGATTTCCCTAAAATCCCCCCAAAATCCCGGCAGGATTCGGGGCGGGGGCTTTAGCGGTACTCTCGGGGAATAATTTGATTTTTATTTTGATTGTTTGTTTTTTTTTTTTAGGGGGGGTGGGAAAAGCTTTCCCTCGGATCCTTCCCTCTGGATCAGGCCTTGGCTTCGGGCAAAAAAATTGGGATTTTGGGATGGGAATGATCCCAAAGCGGGAATTTTTGGGGTGTTTGTGGCCATCCCAAAGGAGGGAGAATCCCATGGGAAAGAAGGGCTGGGATCGTCTCCGATGGAGCGGATAAAAATTCCCATCTGAGGCAGCACCTGCTGCCCCTTCCCAGCTCCTCTCCCGGGGTTTATTCCCAATTCCCGCTGCTCCCACAATGGATCCGCCGGATTTTTCCCACCTCATCCCATAAAAAAACCCGCCCTTCTCTCCAGCGCAGGCTGGATTTCCATCAAAACACACACAAAAAACCAAAAAAAGAACAAAAAAACCCACCCCGATTTATTTTTTTATTTCTTATTTATTGTTCCTCTCTCTGAAATTAATGAGGGGAATTCCAACCGGGTGAAAAAAAAAAAAAAAAATAGAAATATAAATTAAAAATTGGGATTTTTTTTAACCTCGGGGCAGCGGGGATGGGTGGGTTGGGTTTGTTTTTTTTTTGGGGAGGAAAAGGAAGATTTTGTGGCTCGGAGGAGGTTGTGGTGTGGTCAGGGAGAGGTGGGAGAATCCTTTGGGAAAGAGGGCCCGGGTTGGGTTTTGTTGGTGGGGAAAAAATGATTTTGGAATGGGGAAAAATGGGAAAGAATAAGGGGAAATGTGGGGGAAAAAAGGGAAATAATGAGTGGGGGAAATGGGGGAGAATGAGAGGGAAAAGTGGGGGGAAAAGGGAAATAATGAGAGGGAAAATGTGGGGAAAATGGGAAAGAATGAGGGGGAAAAGGGGAATAATGAGAGGGGGAAATGTTGGGAAAAAAGGGAAATAATGAGAGGGGAAAATGTTGGGGAAATGGGGAAGAATGAGAGGAAAATGTGGGGGAAAATGGAAATAATGAGAGGGAAAAGTGGGGGGAAAAGGGAACTAATGAGAGGGAAAATGGGAAAGAATGAGGGGAAAAAAGGGAAATAATGAGAGAAAAAAATGTGGGGAAAATAGGAAAGAATGAGAGGAAAAAAAGGGGAAAAAAGGGAAATAAAGAGAGGGAAAAAAGTGGGGAAAATGGGAAAGAATGAGAGAAAAAAGTGGGGGAAAAAGGGAAATAATGAGAGGGAAAAAAGTGGGGAAAATGGGAAGGAATGAGGGGAAAAAAGGGAAATAATGAGAGGGGGGAAAGGGAAATAATGAGAGGAAAAGTGGGGAAAAAAGGAAAATAATGAGGGGGAAAATGGGAATGAATGAGAGAAAAAAGTGGGAGGAAAAGGGAAATAATGGGAGGAAAAAATGTGGGGAAAATGGGAAAGAATGAAGGAAAAATGTTGGAAAAATGGGAAAGAATGGGAGGAAAAATGTGGGGGGAAGTGGGAAAGAATGAGAGGAAAAAAGGGAAATAATGAGAGGGAAAAATGGGAAAGAATGAGAGAAAAGAGTGGGGGGGGAGGGAAAAAAAAAACCTGAGGGAAAATGGGAAATAATGAGAAAAAACCGTGGGGAAATGGGAAAAAAAATGGAGAAAACAAATATTGGGGGATTGGAGGAAACTCATCCCAATTTTTTTATGGATTTGTGGCTGGGACCCCCCAGAAAAGCCCCTAAAATCGGCCTGAATTTTGGGGTGGGGGCTGCGGGACCCCCCCGGGGGGTTTCAGCGCTTCCCGGTCCCGTTTGACAGGGACAGGGACAGAGGGACACAGGGACAGGGGGACACAGGGACAGGGGGACAGGGACATGGGACAGGAGGATGGGGACAGGGACATGGGGATGGGGACATGGGGACAGGGACACAGGGATGGGGACAGGGGGACAGGGACACAGGGATGGGGACAGGGGGACACAGGGACAGAGGGACACGGGGACAGGGGGACACAGGGACAGGGGGACAGGGACATGGGACAGGAGGATGGGGATGGGGGACAGGGACATGGGGACATGGGGATGGGGACATGGGGACAGGGACACAGGGATGGGGACACAGGGATGGGGACGGGGACATGGGGACGGGGACAGGGGGACAGGGACACGGGGATGGGGACAGGGACAGAGGGACAGGGACAGAGGGACAGGGACAGAGGGACAGGGACACAGGGATGGGGACATGGGGATGGGGACAGGGACAGAGGGACAGGGACATGGGGATGGGGATGGAGACAGGGGGACAGAGAAATGGATGGGGGACAGGGGGACAGGGACGGAGACAGAGGGACCTGGGGACAGAGGGACAGGGACACGGGGATGGGGACATGGGGATGGGGACAGAGGGACAGGGACACGGGGATGGGGATGGAGACAGGGGGACAGGGATAGGGGGATGGGGACAGGGACAGAGGGACAGGGACATGGGACAGAGGGACAGGGACAGAGGGACACGGGGACATGGGGACAGAGGGACAGGAGGTGGCGGCGCCGTTCCCGGTGCGGGATTTTGGCTCGAGCGGTTCCGGGGGGTTCTGGGGGGTTCTGACTCTCCCGGCCGCTCCTCACGGCTCCCCCGGCTCTCATCGGGTCCCCAGCGGGTGACAGCCCAAAAGTGTCACCAAACACCCGCTGGTGACAAAAGGTGACCCTGGGGACCCGTGGGGACACGGTGGGACAGTGGGGATGGGGGATTTGGGGTCCTCTCCTGTGGTGCCGTGTCCCCATCTCGGTCACATCTGTCACCTCTGGTCCCTGAATTGTCACCTCAGCCTGTGCCACGTCCCCATCTCTGTCACCTCTGTCCCCTCATTGTCCCTCGAATCTGGTGCCACATCCTCCTCTCTGTCCCCTCTGTCACCTCTCTCTGGTCCCCAAATTGTCACCTGAACCCAGTGCCACGTCCCCATCTTGGTCACTTCTGGTCCCTGAATTGTCACCTGATCCCGGTGTCACATCCCCATCCTGGTCACCTCTGGTCCCTGAATTGTCACCTGAACCTGTGCCACGTCCCCATCTCTGTCACCTCTGGTCCCTGAATTGTCCCTTGAATCTGGAGCCACGTCCCTGTCGTGTCCCCTCTGTCACCTCTCTCTGGTCCCCGAATTGTCACCTGAACCTGGTGCCATGTCCCCATTGTGTCCCCTCTGTCCCGTCATTGTCCCCTGATCCCGGTGCCACATCCTCATCCTGTCCCCGAATTGTCACCTAAATCTGGAGCCACGTCCCCATCTCTGTCCCCATCTCTGTCACCTCTGGTCCCTGAATTGTCACCTGAACCTGTTGGCCAAGCCAGCTGGGACAGGGAATTCTGCGGGAATTCTGCAGGAACTCTCCGGGAATTCTCCGGGAATTCTCCGGGAATTCTCCAGGAATCGGGCTCAGATTCCGGCAGCACCGACCCGGGACGGGGACAGGGGGTGACAGATCCCAAATCCCAGCTGGGAGCCGGAGCGGAGGGTGGGAATTGTCCGGAATTATCCCGGGAACAGCTGGGAATGTTCTGCCCCAGCACGTCCATAAATAATCCCGGGACCTGCGCCAGGAGCCCTCCCGGAAAAATTCCCCCGGGACGCACCCGATCCTTTCGGGGTCGGCTCCTTTCGGGGTCGGCTCCTTTTGGGATCGGCTCCTTTCTTTTGGGATCGGCTCCTTTCTTTTGGGATCGGCTCCTTTCTTTTGGGATCGGCTCCTTTCTTTTGGGATCGGCTCCTTTTGGGGTCGGATCCTTTTGGGGTCGGCTCCTTTCTTTTGGGATCGGCTCCTTTCTTTTGGGATCGGCTCCTTTCTTTTGGGATCGGCTCCTTTCTTTTGGGATCGGCTCCTTTCTTTTGGGATCGGCTCCTTTCTTTTGGGATCGGCTCCTTTTGGGATCGGCTCCTTTTGGGGTCGGCTCCTTTTGGGGTCGGATCCTTTTGGGGTCGGATCCTTTTGGGGTCGGATCCTTTTGGGATCGGCTCCTTTCTTTTGGGATCGGCTCCTTTCTTTTGGGATCGGCTCCTTTTGGGATCGGCTCCTTTTGGGATCGGCTCCTTTCGGGATCAGCTCCTTTCTTTCCCCACCGGATAATTTGGGCAGGGAGCGGCCGGGAACGTTTTGGTGCGGGTGCTGTGCGGGTTTGTGGGGGTTTTGTGGGGTTTTTGTGGGATTTAGTGGGGGTTTTGTGGGATTTTACAGGATTTAGTGGGGGTTTTATGGGATTTTGTGGGGGTTTTGTGAGGTTTTATTGGATTTAGTGGGGGTTTTAGGGATTTAGTGGGATTTCACAGGATTTTGCAGGGTTTTGTGGGATTTTGTGGGATTTAGTGGGGGTTTTATGAGATTTTGTGGGATTTCACAGGGTTTTATGGGATTTTGTGGGGGTTTTGTGGAATTTTGTGGGGTTTTTGTGGGATTTAGTGGGATTTCGCAGGATTTTGCAGGGTTTTGTGAGGTTTAGTGGGGGTTTTATGAGATTTTGTGGGATTTCACAGGGTTTTATGGGATTTTGTGGGATTTCATGGGATTTTCCAGGGGTTTCTGGTGGTTCTATGGGATTTTTGTGGTATTTCACAGGATTTCAGTGTTTTGTAGGATTTCACAGGATTTTTTGGGGTATCACAGGGTTTTATGGGATTTTGTGTGATTTCATAGGATTTCACAGGATTTTGCAGGGTTTTATGGGATTTTGTGGGATTTCATAGGATTTCATGGGGTTTTATGGGATTTTGTGGGGTTTCACAGGATTTTGCAGGGTTTTATGGAATTTTGCAGGATTTTGTGAGGTTTCACGGAGTTTTGCAGGGTTTTCTGGGATTTTGTGAGATTTTGAGGGGTTCTTACAGGATTTTGTGGGATTTTGCGAGGTTTTGAGGGGTTCTTATGAGATTTTGTGAGATTTTGAGGGGTTTTATGGGATTTTGCGAGGTTTTACAGGTTCTTACGGGATTTTGCAGGGTTTTATGGGATTTTGTGGGGTTCTTACGGGATTTTGTGGGATTTTGCAGGGTTTTATGGGATTTTCTGGGATTTTCTGGGCTTTCCCGTGGTTTTGTGGGATTTCCCGGGCTCCTGAGGGCTTTGTCCCCGCAGCCGCGCCGGTGGCACCATGAGGGCCGTGCTCTGGGACCTGCTGCTGCTGTGCCTCTTCGCCCGCGCGCGCGGCGACTGCCGCGGCGACTGCCTGCACTGCGACCGCCAGCTCTACCGCGACAGCTTCGACGTCCTCGTGAGTGCCACCAGCGCCACCGCCCCGTGTCCCCAACGCCCCGGGGCACCCGTGTCCCTCTGTGGGGCCTGGAGGGGTTTGGGGGTCTCAGGGGACGGTGCCACCGCTGTCACCGGCACCCCTGGGGGGCACCGGGATGGTCCTGAGGGAGGGTGAAGGTCCCAAATCAGGGTGAAGGTCCCAGATCAGGGTGAAGGTCCCAAACCAGGATGGTCCTGAGGAGGGGATGGTCCCAAATCAGGGTGAAGGTCCCAAATCAGGACAAAGATCCCAAATCAGGGCGAAAGTCCCAAATCAGGATCGTCCTGAGGAGGGGAAGATCTCAAATCAGGATGGTCCCAAGTCAGGGTGAAGGTCCCAAGTCAGGGTGAAGATCCCACACCAGGACAGTCCCAAGGGAAGGTGAAGATCCCAAATCAGGACAAAGATCCCGAATCAGGGTGAAGATCCCAAATCAGGATCGTCCTAAGGAGGGGAAGATCCCAAATCAGGGCAGTCCCAAGTCAGGGTGAAGATCCCAAACCAGGACAGTCCCAAGGGAAGGTGAAGATCCCAAATGGGTGCTGGGGGTATCCAGGATGGTCCTGAATGGGCACTGGGATGGTCCCAAGGGAAGGTGAAGATCCCAAATCAGGGTGAAGATCCCAAACCAGGATGGTCCTGAGGAGGGGAAGATCCCAAATCTGGGTGAAGATCTCAAATCAAGGTGAAGGTCCTGAGGAGGGGAAGATCCCAAATCAGGGTGAAGGTCCCAAACCAGGATGGTCCTGAGGAGGGGAAGATCCCAAACCAGGACGGTCCTAAGGGAAGGTGAAGATCCCAAATGGGTGCTGGGGATATCCAGGATGGTCCTGAATGGGCACTGGGATCGTCCCAAGGGAAGGTGAAGGTCCCAAATCAGGACGGTCCCAAATCAGGACAAAGATCCCAAATCAGGGTGAAGGTCCCAAACCAGGATGGTCCCAAGGGAAAGGTGAAGGTCCCAAATCAAGGCAGTCCCATGTCAGGACAAAGGTCCCGAATCAGGGTGAAGATCCCAAATCAGGATGGTCCTGAGGAGAGGATGGTCCCAAACCAGGATGGTCCCAAGGGAAGGTGAAGGTCCCAAACCAGGATGGTCCCAAGGGAAGGTGAAGGTCCCAAATCAGGGTGAAGATCCCAAACCAGGATGCTCCCAAGACCCCAAACCATCCCCAACCTCCATCCCCCATCACTGCCTCACCCATCCCAAGCCCAAAACTCCTGAGGAGCCTCCAAAATCCCGCTCGGATTTTGTGGGATGAGCTCGGAGAACCCCCAGCTCCTCCGGGTCTCCGTTTGCATCCCACACGGGACGGGAAGAGCCCTCAAACCGGAATTTTCCAGCTCCTAAATCCTTTCTTTTCCCCTCCGCTGAGCCGTGGCCGTGTCCCGGTGTTCCCAGGGAATCATCCATCACCTCCCCCGTTTATTTGGGATAATAAATCCCGCTGGATTCCGTTCCTCCCCTTCCCTGAGAGGAGCCGACAGCTTGGAAGCTCCCAGGGGTGGGAAATATCCCAAAAAAAAATCCCAGGAGGAACCGGAAACTTCCAGGAGATGCTGGAGCCACCCCAGTGCCACCGAGGCACGTCACTGCCGCCAAGATCTGGGGTGCCACCACCCTGGTTGGGCCCCAAAATGTCGGTTTGAAGGCACCAGAATCTCTGTGGGGTCCCCTTTTCCCGCTCCTGGAGCTCCAAGCGGATCCTTGGAGAGGAGCTGGGACGGTCGGTGGCCCACGGATCCTACGGCAGGTCCAATCCCAAAGCCAGAGGAGATAGAACCGGAATTTGGGGTCTCCCAAGGCTCGGCTTGGCCTGGAAGGAGCCTCCTGGTGGGATTTGGTGCCACCTTCCACTGCTTCCAGGAGAATGGACACCACAGCCCGAGATGGCCTTGGAGCTGTCACCTCCATGGGACCCATCGCTTCCAGCAGCACAGCCCCTTCCAAAGCCTTGGAGATGCCGGGAGAGGACCTCGGCTCGGCACAGGGGGTCTCCACATCCCACAGAACCCTCGGCACCGCCTCGCTTGGGGACAATTCTCCTTCTTCTGGGTTCTGTGTCGGAGGAGCCATTGGGGTCGGGAAGAACCGACGGAGACCTCGGGGTCGGGAAGAGCCCATGGAGACCTTGGGAAGAACCAGTGGAGCCATTGGGGTTGGGAAGAACCCACGGAGACCTCGGGGTCGGGAAGAGCCCATGGAGCCCTCAGGGATGAGAAGAACCCACAGAGCTCTTGGGGTTGGGAAGAACCCATGAAGACCTCAGGGATGAGAAGAACCAACGGAGACCTTGGGGTCGGGAAGAACTGATGGAGCCATTGGGGTCAGGAAGAACTGATGGAGCCATGAGGGTTGGGAAGAACCCATGGAGACCTCGGGAAGAACCAGTGGAGCCGTTGGGGTTGGGAAGAACCCACAGAGCTCTTGGGGTCGGGAAGAACTGATGGAGCCCTCAGGACCGGGAAGAACCCACAGAGCTCTTAGGATTGAGAAGAACCAATGGAAGCCTTGAGATGGGAAGAACCGGTGGAGCTGTTGGGGTCAGGAAGAACTGACAGAGCCATCGGGGTCGGAAAGTACCCATGGAGTTCTCAGGGATGAGAAGCACTGATGGAGCCCTCAGGACTGGGAAGAACCCATGGAGCCCTCAGGGATGGGAAGAACCCATGGAGCCCTCAGGACTGGGAAGAACCCATGGAGCCCTCAGGGATGGGAAGAACCCATGGAGCCCTCAGGGATGGGAAGAACCCATGGAGCCATCAGGACTGGGAAGAACTCATGGAGCTCTTGGGATTGAGAAGAACCCACGGAGCTCTTGGGATTGGGAAGAACCCACGGAGCTGCGGCCCTGAGGGACCACGCCGGGACTGGTGGCACCTCCGGGCTGGCCAAGGCGATGGTTCCCAAGGTGAAGAGAGGTTCTGCAGAGGTTTGGGACCTACAGGTGGCCATGAGACCTCCCCCAGATGTTCTCCAGCTGGCTTGGGTGTGAGCAGATCCCCGCTGTCCCATCCCGTGGGAATTCCTTGGATTTAGGGGGTGAAGAAAGGAGGTTTTGGTGCATTTCCAGGAATGAATCCGGAATTTGTTCTCGTGACGGAGAGCCGCAGGAAGGACAAACCCCTTGTGAAGAACGGGATGGAGCGAGGGGTGGGGTGAGGGGAAAAAGGGATAAAAAATGGGGTTTTAGGGTCTGAGAACGGGAATTCCCACCTGGCTCTGATGAACCCAGCTGGGGCTCAGCGTTGGAACGACCCCACCGTGAGGGAGAAGTCAGGATGGAGATGATTCCACCTGCAGGAGGACAACCCTTCCCTTCTGGGCCTTCCACCCGTGGTTCTACCTGACGTTTATCCCGTTCGGTTCTTCCGTGATTTTCTTCTGGATGGGTTTGGTGGCACCAAATCCCGGCTGGGAAAGGGATGAGACATGACCGCGGTGGGATGAACTCGCGGGAGCCGGAGGTGACGAAGGGACGTGGTGGGAATGGCCGCTCCTGGGGTTGGGAGGAGCCGCAGGTCCCGCCTGCCTTCCAGGAAGGACGGAGGAGGATCTGGAAGCTTCCCGTGGATCTTTGGAGAGGTGTTGGAGTGTGGAGAATTCCCATCCTCATCCTCAGCGCCGTTCCAAAGGAGTGGGGGACGGGAAGGTCACCGGGAGCAGCCAGGGTGGGTTTCTGGAGGAGAAGTGGTGCTCGTGGCTTTGATCTTCATCCCGGTGTCCCGTGGCATCCTGGAGGACAATCCTGGGGTGGATGAACCCGGAGGACCAGGATTTGCTCAGGATAAAGGGGCAGGAGGACCTCAGCGGGTGCCACAGGGCTGGTGGGACCCCACGGAGCTCTGCTGCCATCCAGAGGAACATTCCCAGCTGGAGAAACCTTGGGAAGAGCAGCAAGGACAGCAAAGTTCTATCCCTGGGGAGGGACGCTCCAGGCACCAGGACCTGCTGTGGGAATGGGCCAGAGGCCCTGTCCCACCTCCACGGTCCCGTCCCACCTCCACGGTCCCGTCCCACCTCCACGGTCCCGTCCCACCTCCACGGTCCCGTCCCACCTCCACGGTCCCGTCCCACCTCCACGGTCCCGTCCCACCACAATCCAGTCCCACCTCCACGGTCCCGTCCCACCTCCACGGTCCCGTCCCACCTCCACGGTCCTGTCCCACCACAATCCAGTCCCACCTCCACGGTCCCGTCCCACCTCCACGGTCCCGTCCCACCTCCACGGTCCCGTCCCACCTCCACGGTCCCGTCCCACCTCCACTGTCCGGTCCCAGCTCCACCGTCCCTTCCCATCCCAGCTCCACCATCCTGTCCCAGCTCCACCATCCCCTCTGAGCTCCACCATCCCATCCCAGCTCCACCATCCCCTCCCAGCTCCACCGGATGATTTCTGGCTTGAAGGGCCCAGCAGAGCTGGAAATGTTGGAGCGGGAGCTTGGAATTCCACGGGAAAACAGGAATGTGGGCAGGGATTAGCAAATCCAGTCTGGGCAAGGCCGGAGAGCCACGCTGAGCGTCCCCAGCACCTTCAGCCCCTCTGGGTGACCAGGTTTGGGAGGTGACACCTCCGGGGCGAGGCCGGGGAACGCTCACCACGAGCTGCTGGCACCTCCCCATGGGTTGGGATGGTCTGGGATGGACCGGGATGGTCTGGGATGGGTCGGGATGGACCGGGATGGGTCGGGATGGTCTGGGAAGCCATCAGAGATCTCCCGGAGATCCGACCCCACCGATCCCCTGACGTCCGTCCGCCTTTCCCTCGCAGATCTGCATCCTGGAGTGCGAAGGCCAAGCGGTGCCCAGGGCCACCTGGGAGCTGTGCGCGGCCACCGCCGGCCGAGCCGCCCCGCGGCCGCGCCGCCCGGACGCCGAGAGGGCCGCGCCGGGCGCCTTCCCGCAGCCTCGCCGGGAGGAGGAGGAGGAGGAAGAGCGGGAGGACATTTCCCGGCGGCTGGGAGCGGGCCGGGCGGCCAAGGGGGTGCAGAAGCGGTACGGGGGCTTCATCGGGGTGCGCAAGTCGGCGCGGAAGTGGAACAACCAGAAGAGGTTTAGCGAGTTCCTGAAGCAGTACCTGGGCATGGCGCCGCGCTCCAGTGAGTACGGCCCGGGCGGCGCCGGCCGGAACAACGAGATCTGAGCGGGATCTGAGCCACCCTCCACCCCGCCCGCCACATCCCATGGGTGCCATCCCACACGGGGGCCATCACCGAGAGGAACCGCGCGGGAACGGCGCGGGAACGGCAGCGCCGAGGCCGGGGAGGGACGCGGGGGCCACGCGGGAAGGGACGGCGAGGGAGCCTTGGGGGTCACCCGTGGGGACATCTTTGAGGTCATCCTTGGGGTCATCCTTGAGGTCACCCTTGGGGTCACCTCAGGGTCCACTTTGCAAGGTCACGTTGTGGTCACCCTTGGGGTCACCTTGGGGACACCTCAGGGTCACCCTTGGGGTCACCCTTGGGGTCACCTTCAGTGTCCCCCTCATGGTCACCCTTGGGGTCCCCTTCAGGGTCACCCTTCGAGGTCACCTTTGGAGTAATCTTCGAGGTCACCTTGGGGGTCACCTCGAGGTCACCTTAGGGTCATCACTCATGGTCATCCTCAGGGTCACCCTTGGGGTCACCTTTGGTGTCACCCTTGGGGTCACCTTGGGGCCACCTCAAGGTTGCCCTCAGGGTCACCTTGGGGTCACCTCAGGGTCCACTTCGGAGTCACCTTCGAGGTCACCTTTGGGTCACCTTTGGAGTCACCTCGGGTTCACCCTGGGGTCACCTTGGGGTCACCCTCAAGGTAATTTTAGGGTCACCCTGGGGTCACCTCGGGGTCACTTTGGTGTCACCCTTGGGGTCAGTTTGGGATCACCTCGTGGCCACCTCGGGGTCACCTTTGAGGTCACCTTGGGGTCACCTCGAGGTCATCTTGGGGTCACCCTCAAGGTCATTTTAGGGTCACCCTGGGGTCACCTCAGGGTCACTTTGAGGTCACCTCAGGGTCACTTTGGGGTCACCCTGGGGTCACTTTGGGGTCACCTCGGGATCACTTTTGAGGTCACCTTGGGGTCACCTCAGGATCACCCTCAAGGTCATTTTAGGGTCACCCTGAGGTCACTTTGGGGTCACCCCGTGGCCACCTCGGGGTCACCTCAAGGTCACCCCCCGGCCAGCGAGGAGGGACCGAGGGGTCGCCGCTCCACGTCCAGCACGGGTCGGTTCCCCCCAAATAAAACAAAAAAAAAAAAAGCGGGAAAAACCCAATCAAAATTCCAAAGAAATCCGGGAAAAGTCTTTAAAAAAATCGAGTTTTTTGTTTTAAATCAAACCAAAAAGGGTTTTAAAAAAAAGGAGATTTAAACTTTAAAAATTAAAATTAAATAAAAATGAAATAAAAGGGAAAAGGAACAAAAATGTTAAAGTTAAAAGTGAATAATTTCAAAAGGACGAAGGGAAAATATTTTAAAAAAATAAAAAACTGAGTTGAAAAGTATTTAAAATAAAGAATAAAATTTAAAAATATTATAAAGAAATAAAAGAGAAATCCCCCCCAAAATATTTTAGAAGGAATAAAGAATTTTCAGAAACATTTTAAAGGAATAAAGATTAAATTTCCAAGATATTTAAAAGGAATTAAAAAAAAATATAGATCTGAAAAATATTCTGAAGAAATAAAAATATTTTAAAGGAATAAAGAATTCATGGGAATTATTTAAAAGAAATAAAAGAGGGATCAAAAATTATTTAAAAGGTGAAAAAAAAGAGCGAAAATATTTAAAATAAAAGGAAATAAAATATTAAAAATCAGCTTTAACCGTGAATTAAATTAAAAATAAAATGAAATATAAAAGAAATCTGGATTAAACATTTGAAATAATGAATTTCTCCATTGAGAAATCGACCGATTCCTGCCCAGAACTCTCCGCCATTCCCAAGGAAATTCGGGAATTCCGGAATTCCGCGTCCCCTCCTCCGGGCCGGGCCGTGGGAGCCGCCGAGACCCCCCTGGGTCCCCCCAAAAAATTCCAAATTTGGGAGGATTTTCCCATTTTTCCTTTATTTTTTATTATTTTTTTTCCCATTTTTTTTCGCCCCTCCCCGGGTGGCGTCTCCCAAAATTCCGGGATTCGCCTCCGTCCCGATTCCTGGGATCGAGATTCCCTCTCCCTCCGCTCTCGGCTCAGCTGGTTTTGCTTTTTCCTTCTTTTTTAAACAATTTTTTTTCCCCTCTTTATTTCCCCTTTTTTTTTCCCCTTTTTAAATATTTTTTTCCTCTTTATTTCCCTTTTCCCCCCCTTTTTAAATATTTTTTTTCCTCTTTATTTCCCTTTTTCCCCCCCTTTTTAAATTTTTTTTCCTCTTTATTTCCCTTTCTTTAAATTTTTTAAAATTGTTTTCCTCTTTATTTTCTTTTTTCCCCATTTTCCCCCCTTTTTTAAATATTTTCCCCCTCTTTATTTCCCCTTTTTTCCCCCCTTTTTTCCCTTTTTTAAAACTTTTTTTCTCTTTATTTCCCCTTTTTAAAATTTTTTAAATTTTTTTTTCCTCTTTATTTCCCTTTTTTAATTTTTTTCCTCTTTATTTCCTTTTTTTCCCCATTTTCCCCCCTTTTTTAAATTTTTTTTCCCTCTTTATTTCCCCTTTTTTTATTTTTTTAAATTTTTTTCCTCTTTATTTCCTTTTTTTCCCCATTTTTTCCCCATTTTTCTCCATTTTATTTTGTATTTTTTTATATTTTTTCCCTTTCTTTCCTCCCTTTTATTTTCTATTTCTTTTCATTTTCCCCCCTCTTTTCTCTATTTTATTTCCTATTTTTCCCCTTTTTCTTTCCCCCTTTTTCCCCCTTTTTTTAAATTTTTTTCCTCTTTATTTTGCCTTTCTTTAAATTTTTTAAAATTTTTTCCTCTTTATTTCCTTTTTCCCCCATTTTTTCCCCATTTTTCTCCACTTTTATTTTGCATTTTTTTATTTTTCCCTTTCTTTCCTCCCTTTTATTTTCTATTTCTTTTCATTTTCCCCTCTCTTTTCTCTATTTTATTTCCTATTTTTTCCCCCTTCTCTTTCCTCTCATTTATTTTTTATTCTTTTAAATTTTCCCCATTTTCCTCTATTTTACTTTGGATTTATTTTTATTTTTTCCATTTCATCCCTCAATTTTTCTTCCTATTTTTTTCCCCTTTCTTTTCTTTATTTCCTCTTGGGTTTTTTAATTTTTTCCCTTTTATTCCTTCATTTTATTTCCTATATTTCTTAATTTTTCCCCTTTCCTTCCTCCATTTTATTCCCATTTTCCCCCCTTTTTTTTCTATTTTATTTCATTTTTTAAAATTTTTTTCCCTTTTCTTCCTCCTTTTTATTCCCTTTTTTCCCTCTATTTAATTTCATTTTATTTTCATTTTTCCCCTTTCATTCCTTCATTTTATTTCCTTTTTATTCCCTTTCTTTCCTCTATTTAATTTAATTTTACTTTAATTTTTCCCCTCTCATTTTTCCATTTTATTTCATTTTTTTAAAAATTTTCCCTTTCCATTCCTCGTTTTTATTCCCTTTTCCCCTTTATTTTTTCTATTTAATTTCTTTTTTTTGTTTCATTTTTCCCTCCCAAAATTTCCTTTTTTTTCATTTTTCCCTCCCAAAATTTCCCTTTTTTTTTCATTTTTCCCTCCCTCCATCCCAATCTTTTTCCCTCCTAAAATTTCTTTTATTTTCCTTTTTCCCTCCCAAAATTCCATTTTATTTTTCCCTCCCAAAATTTCCTTTTTTTCCTTTTTTCCCTCCCAAAATTCCATTTTTTTCCCTCCCAAAATTCCATTTTTTTCATTTTTCCCTCCCAAAATTTCCTTTTTTTCCTTTTTTCCCTCCCAAAATTCCATTTTTTTTTCATTTTTACTTCCCAAAATTCCACGTTTCCTCATTTTTCCCTCCCAAAATTTCTTTTTTTTTCCTTTTTCCCTCCCAAAATTTCCTTTTTTTTCCTTTTTCCCACCCTCCATCCCAATCTTTTTCCCTCCCAAAATTTCCTTTTTCCCCTCCCAAAATTCCCTTTTCTTTCATTTTTCTCTCCCAAAATTTCTTTTTTTTCCCTTTTTTCCCTCCCAAAATTTCCTTTTTCTTCCTTTTTCCCCCCTCCCAAAATTTCCTTTTTTTTTTCATTTATCCCTTCCAAAATTCCATTTTTTTTCCTTTTTTGCCCCCAAAATTTCTTTTTTTTTTCCTTTTCTCCCCTCCCAAAATTTCCTTTTTTTCTCATTTTTCCCTCCCTCCATCCCAATCGTTTTCCCTCCCAAAATTTCCTTTTTTTTCCCTTTTTCCCCTTCCAAAATTTCCTTTTTTTTCCCTTTTTCCCCTTCCAAAATTTCCTTTTTTTTCCCTTTTTCCCCTCCCAAAATTTCCTTTTTTTTCCTTTTTTTCCCTCCCAAAATTTCCTTTTTTTTTCTTTTTTCCCTCCCAAAATTTCCTTTTTTTTTTCCTTTTTTCCCCTTTCTTTTCCCCATTTTCTTTTTGTATTTTTTTGTAGCGTTCCGGCACCGCTTCCCAGCCCGGCACAGGCAAAATTAAATTCCAGCTCCTGCTCCGTCCTCTCTGCCGGACCCCAAAGCGCTTCCGACTCGAAAAACCTCCAAAATCTCCAAAAAACCTCCAAAAAACAAAAAAAAAAACCTCCAAAAACCACCAAAAACCTCCAAAAACACACAAAAAAAATTTCTCTTTGCTCTTCACCCTCTCAAATCCTCATTTTACCCCGGAGCCGACGCATCGCGACGCGAGGAGGGCGGGGAGGGATCCGCGCGCGGAAAAATCGACGCAAAGTTTGGGAAAAAACCCCAAAAAAACCCCAAAAAAACTCCCAAAAAACCCCAGAATTTTTGCCAAAAAAAGGAAAAAAAATTGGATTTTTTTGGGCATTTTTTGTTCTTTTTTTGGGCCAAAAAAAATCCAGAATTGCTGAGAATTTTTTCGTCGTCATCGCGACGCGAGGAGGGCGGGGAGGGATCCGCGCGCGGAAAAACCGACGCAAAATTTGGGAAAAACTCCCAAAAAACCACGGAATTTTTGCCGAAAAAAGTAAAAAATTTGGATTTTTGGGGCATTTTTTGGGCAAAAAAATCCTGAATTCCCAGAGAATTTTTTTGGTGTCATCCCGAGGCGAGGAGGGCAGGGAGGGATCCACGCGTGGAAAAATCGATGCCAAATTTGGGAAAAAACCCCAAAAAAAACCAAAAAAACCCCCGGATTTTTTGCCAAAAAAAAGGAAAAAAATTTGGATTTTTTTGGGCATTTTTTGTTCTTTTATTGAGCCAAAAACCCCAAAAAATCACAAATTCCCAGAGAATTTTTTCGTCGTCATCGCAACGCGAGGAGGGCGGGGAGGGATCCGCGCAAGGAAAAACCGACACAAAATTTGGGAAAAAAACCCAAAAAAACCACGGAATTTTTGCCGAAAAAAAGTAAAAAATTTGGATTTTTGGGGGCATTTTTTAGGCCAAAAAAAACCCCCCAAAAAATCCAGAATTCCCAGAGAATTTTTTGGTGTCATCCCGAGGCGAGGAGCGCAGGGAGGGATCCACGCGTGGAAAAATCGATGCCAAATTTGGGAAAAAACCCCCAAAAAAACCAAAAAAACCCCCGGATTTTTTGCCAAAAAAAAGGAAAAAAATTTGGATTTTTTTGGGCATTTTTTGTTCTTTTATTGAGCCAAAAACCCCAAAAAATCACAAATTCCCAGAGAATTTTTTCGTCGTCATCGCAACGCGAGGAGGGCGGGGAGGGATCCGCGCAAGGAAAAACCGACACAAAATTTGGGAAAAAAACCCAAAAAAACCACAGAATTTTTGCCGAAAAAAAGTAAAATATTTGGATTTTTGGGGGCATTTTTTAGGCCAAAAAAAACCCCCCAAAAAAATCGAGAATTCCCAGAGAAGTTTTTTTCGGCGGCTTCGCGAGGCGAGAAGCTCGGGGAGGGATCCGCGCGTGGAAAAATCAACGTCAAATTTGGGAAAAAATCCCAGAAAAACCCCGGAATTTTTGCCAGAAAAAAAAAGAAAAAAAATCGGATTTTTGGTGCATTTTTTGTTCTTTTTCTGGGCCAAAAAATCCAAAAAAATCCCAAATTCCCAGAGAATTTTTTTGGCGCCGGGAGGGATCCGCGCGGAATGGGCGGAAAAATCGACGTAAAATTTGGGAAAAATCCCAAAAAAACCCCGGAATTTTTGCCAGAAAAAAGAAAAAAATTTGGATTTTTGGGGCTTTTTTTTTTTCCTTTTTTTTTGGCCAAAAAAAACCCCCCAAAAAAATCCCAAATTCCCAAAGAATTTTTTCAGCGTCTCCGAGAGGATTTTGGTTTCCCGCAGGATTCGTTCCCGAATTTCGGGGTTCGCGTCCCAAAATCTCCCAGAATTCCGGACGTTTATTTGAATTCCCCTTTCATTTTCGTTTCGCTGTCGCCGTTTTCCGAGCGTTTTCCTCGGAATTTCCGGAACCGCTCCGGGTTCGACTCCTTCGCTCCGCGCCCGTCGCGTCCCAAATCCCAAAAAAAAAAAAAGCGGGATTTTCCCGTTTTTCCCAAGGAGGAAAATCCCAACCCGAACCGTTCCCTCCTTCCCGATTTATCCCCAATAAAATCCCCAAAATTCTCGTTCCCGCCGCCGCCGCCGTCGGTAAAAACTCCCAAAAAAACCAAAACCCCCGAACGCCGCGATGATCCCGATGGGAAAAACCCGGAAAAACAAAAAAACAGGGAAAAAAAATTCCAGGATAATCCCAATTTTTTTTTTTTTTTAATTGTTTCCTACCAAGATTTCTCCATTAAACTTGTACATAGCAAAAAAGAATCGGAAAATAAATCGGTTTACGCTTTCTACGACCTGATTGCGTCCCCGAATTCCCGGGATTTAACGGCTGGAAAAATGGGAAATTCCGGGAAAAAAAAAAATTCCGGGATTTACGGAGCGAGGGGGGGAAAAAAATGGGATTAATCCAAGGGTTTGGAGGGAGAAAAACGGGAATTTTCCGGCTGGAAATTCGGGATTCTGAGGGATTTTAGGAAGGGGAAGACGGGGCGGAATTCCCAGATTTTTTTTTTTTTGGGATTGGTGGTTGAAAATTGATCGGGAAAAGAGGCTGGGAGGGGATTTTTGGGATTGGAGTGAGGTTCCTAAAATTGGGATTGGGGTGAGATTCCGTAAATTGGGGAGAATTTTGGGATTGGGATGGAATTCCCGGAGTTTTGGGATTGGGATGGAATTCCCGGAGTTATGGGATTGAGGTGAAATTCCAATGATTTGGGGATTGGGGTGAGATTCCTAAAATTGGGGTGAAATTCCCAAAATTGGGGTGAAATTCCTATAATTTTGGGATTGGGATGAAATTCCTAAAATCAGGGAGAAATTCCTACAATTTTGGGATTGGAGTGAGATTCCTGGAATTCTGGGATTGAGGTGAAATTCCAAAGATTTGGGGATTGGGGTGAGATTCCTAAAATTGAGGAGAAATTCCCAAAATTGGGGTGAAATTCCTGGACTTTTGGGATTGGGATGGAATTCCCGGAGTTTTGGGATTGGGATGGAATTCCCGGAGTTTTGGGATTGAGGTGAAATTCCAAAGATTTGGGGATTGGGGTGAGATTCCCAAAATTGGGATGAAATTCCCAAAATTGGGATGAAATTCCTGTAATTTTGGGATTGGGATGAAATTCCACGAATTTTGGGATCGGGATGAAATTCCCGGAGTTTTGGGATTGGGGTGAGATTCCGGCACTTCCCGGCCCCTCAGGAATTCTGGGAATTCCGTCCATTTGGCCTTCCCTGGGATTTCGAAGGGATTTTCCCGGTTTTCCCCCCTTTTCCCTCCCCTTTCCCGGTTCCGTCCTCGGCATCCGTTGAAAACTCCGATCCAACGGAATTTTCCCGGTTTTTATCCCCGCGTCCAGAGGGCTCCGGGCCAGCGTGGGTTAATTCCAGAGGGAATTCCAGAGGGAATTCCAGAGGGAATTCCAGGGATTTTGGGTTTTGGGATGTTGCTGCCCGTGGAATTCTCCTGCAGCTTGGATCCATGGGATGAGGCGGGTGGGATTCGGGAATTCCGGAGGGATCGGGACAGATCGGATCCCTGGGATTTGGGAATTCCGGAGGGATCGGGACAGATCGGATCCCTGGGATTTGGGAATTCCGGAGGGATCGGGACAGATCGGATCCCTGGGATTTGGGACAGGTCGGATCCGTGGGATTTGGGAATTCCGGAGGGATCAGGGACAGATTGGATCCGTGGGATTTGGGATGGGTGTGATCCATGGGATTTGGGAATTCCGGAGGGATCGGGACAGATTGGATCCGTGGGATTTGGGATGGGTGTGATCCATGGGATTTGGGAATTCTGAAGGGACCAGGATAGGTTGGATCTGTGGGATTTGGGAATTCCAGAGGGATTGGATCCCTGGGATTTGGGATGGGTCTGATCCATGGGATTTGGGAATTCCAGAGGGATTGGATCCATGGGATGGGGATAGGTTGGATCTGTGGAATTTGGGAATTCCAGAGGGATCGGATCCATGGGATTTGGGAATTCCAGAGGGATCAGGGACAGATCGGATCCGTGGAATTTGGGACAGGTCGGATCCATGGGATTTGGGAATTCTGAAGGGACCAGGATAGGTTGGATCTGTGGGATTTGGGAATTCCAGAGGGATCGGATCCATGGGATTTGGGAATTCCAGAGGGATCGGATCCATGGGATTTGGGAATTCCGGAGGGATCAGGGACAGGTCAGATCTGTGGGATTTGGGAATTCCAGAGGGTTCGGATCCATGGGGTTTGGGAATTCTGAAGGGACCAGGACAGGTTGGATCTGTGGGATTTGGGAATTCCAGAGGGATTGGATCCCTGGGATTTGGGATGGGTCTGATCCATGGGATTTGGGAATTCCGGAGGGATCAGATTCATGGGGTTTGGGAATTCCGGAGGGATGGGGACAGGTCGGATCCGTGGGATTTGGGAATTCCAGAGGGATTGGGATAGGCTGGATCCATGGGATTTGGGAATTCCAGAGGGATCAGATCCATGGGGTTTGGGAATTCCGGAGGGATTGGATCCCTGGGATTTGGGATGGGTCTGATCCATGGGATTTGGGAATTCCGGAGGGATCAGATTCATGGGATTTGGGAATTCCGGAGGGATGGGGACAAGTTGGATCTGTGGGATTTGGGAATTCCAGAGGGATTGGGATAGGCTGAATCCCTGGGATTTGGGACTGGTCAAATTCATGGGATTTGGGAATTCCAGAGGGATCAGTGACAGATTGGATCCGTGGGATTTGGGAATTCTGAAGGGACCAGGACAGGTCTGATCCGTGGGGTTTGGGAATTCCAGAGGGATCAGATCCATGGGATGGGGACAAGTTGGATCCGTGGGATTTGGGAATTCCAGAGGGATTGGAATAGGCTGGATCCATGGGATTTGGGAATTCTGAAGGGACCAGGACAGGTTGGATCTGTGGGATTTGGGAATTCCAGAGGGATCGGATCCCTGGGATTTGGGATGGGTCTGATCCATGGGATTTGGGAATTCCGGAGGGATCAGATTCATGGGATTTGGGAATTCCGGAGGGATGGGGACAAGTTGGATCTGTGGGATTTGGGAATTCCAGAGAGATCAGGACAGGTCGGATCCATGGGACTTTTCCAAGTCCAAATCCCGGAATTTTTGTCCCCACATTCCCACGGAATTCTCCAGGACGGAAAACTGGGAAAGGCCACGGAGCCGGAGGGGCTCAGCCCGGAGAAAAGAGGGAATTTCGGGAATTCTCCCCTCGGGAATTTCCTGGGATGGGAGAAGATGGGGTTTGGATTTTGGGAATTCCCAAAAGGGCCCATCCCGGAATTCCTTCCCAGGAAATTCCGGGATTGAGGGCTGGGTTTGGGGATTCTTTTGGGATAAGGAAAAGCGGGAAGAGGAGGAGGAGGAGGAAGGGAAGGAGGGAGCGGCGGGCGGACACCGCGGCCTGGCGGCCACAGCCGGGAGAGACAGCGGAATTCCAGAGGGAAAAGGGAGGGAAAACAGGGAAAAGGAGCTGGAAAAGGGAGGGGAAAAGGAGGAAAAAAGGGGGGAAAGGGAAGGAAAAAATGAGGGAAAAAGGAGGAAAAAAAGAGGGAAAAAGGGGAGGGGGAAAGGAGGGAAAAATGAGGGAGAAATGAGGGAAAGGGAGGGAAAAGGGAAGAAAAAAAGGAAAAAGGGAGGGAAAACAGGGAAAAGGAGCTGGAAAAGGGAGGGAAAGGGGGGAAAAGGAGGGAAAAATGAGGGAAAAAGAGGAAAAAAAGAGGGAAAAGAGAAGGGGAAAGGAGGGAAAATGAGGGAAAAGGAGGGAAAACAGGAGGGGAAAGAAGGAGGGAAAAGGGAGGGGGAAATGAGGGAAAATGAGGAAAAAAGCAGGAAAAGGGGAGGGGGAAGGGAGGGAAAAATGAGGGAAAAGGAGGGAAAGGGAGGGAAAAGGGAAGAAAAAAAGGCAGGAAAAGGGAGGGAAAACAGGGAAAAGGAGCTGGAAAAGGGAGGGAAAAGGGGGGAAAAAGGGGAGGGGGAAAAGGGAGGGGAAGGAGGGAAAAATGAGGGAAAAAGAGGAAAAAAGGAGGGAAAAGAGGAGGGAAAAGGAGGGAAAATGAGGGAAAGGAGGAGGGGAAAGGGGAGGGAAAAGAAGGAGGAAAAATGAGGAAAAAAGGAGGAAAAGGGAGGGAAAAGTGAGGAAAAATGAGGGAAAAGGAGGAAAAAAGTCGGGAAAAGGTGGAAAAAGGGAGGGATAGGGAGGGAAAAAAAGGGGAAAAGAAGGAGGGAAAAGGAGAGGGGAAAGGAGGGAAAAATGAGGGAAAAGGTGGAAAAAGGGAGGGAAAAGGTGGGAAAAGGGAAGGAAAAGAAGGAGGGAAAGGGGAGAGGGGAAAATGAGGGAAAGGGAGGAAAAAAGGAGGGAAAGGGAGGGAAAAGGGATGGAAAAAAAGGAGGGGAAAAGGTGGGGAAATAGAAAGGGAAAGGAGGGAAAAATGAGGGAATAGGAAGGAAAAGGGAGGGAAAAGGGAAGGAAAAAAGGAGGGAAAAGGAGGGAAAAGGGGAGGGAAAAGGAGGGAAAAAGCGGGAAAAAAGGAGGGGGAAAATGTGGGGAAAAGGAGGGAAAAGAAGGAGGGAAAAGGAGAGGGAAAAGGGAAGGAAAAATGAGGGAAAAGGGGAAAAAAGGAGGGAAAAGGGAGGGAAAAGGGGAGGGGAAAGAAGGGGGGAAAGGGAGAGAAAGTGAGGAAAAAAGGAGGGGGAAAGGCGGGAAAAAGGGAGGGGAAGAGAGGGGGAAAAGGAGGAAAAAATGAGGGAAAAGGAGGAAAAAATGGGGGAAAAGGAGGAAAAGGGAGGGAAAAAAAGGAGGGGGAAAAAGTGGGAAAGGGAGGGAAAAGGGAGGGAAAAGGGTGGGGAGGAGAAAAAAGGAGAAGTAAATGGGGGACAGGAAAAAAGGAGGAAAAGAGGAGGGAAAAAGGAGAAAAAAGGAAAGAAAAACGAAGGGAACATGAAGGGAAAAAGGAGGGAAGAGGGAGAGAAAAAGGAGGAAAAAAGGAGGGGGGAAAGGAGGGGAAAAGGAAAGAAAAACGAGGGAAAAAGGAGAGGAAAAATGGGGGAAAAAATGAGAAAAAGAGGAAGGAAAAAGGAGAGGAAAAAGGAGAAGAGAAGGAAAAAGAGAAAAAGGAGAAAAAAGGAGGGAAAAAGGAGGGGGAAAAAGAGGAAAAAGGGAGGAAAACGGTAGGAAAAGGAGGAAGAAAAGAAGGGATGGGAAAAATGAAGGAGAAAAAGGAGAGGAAAAAGGAAAAAGGGGGAAAAAGGAGGAAAAAAGAGGAAAAATTGGAGGAAAAACAGGAGAGGGAAAAAAGGAAGAGGGGGAAAAATGAGAGGGAAAAAGAGGGAAGAAAAAAGGAGGAGAAAAAAGTAGGAAAAAAGGAGCCGGATCCATGTGGGCCACGAAAAACACGGAATAAAATCCCTGAATCCCAGGGAGAAAGACACAAAATCTGAGGAAAACAAAAATTCTCCTTTTTCCCCTCCCCGTTTTTCCGTGCTCTGCTTCGATCCCCGATTTCCAAAAGGTTTGGAATTCCCGAGTGAGGGAATTTCCCAGAAAATTCCACGAGAAAAGAATTCCAAGGCCTGGCTGAGATTCCCGATTTTGGATTCTCCCAACATTTGATTTCCCCCTTTTTTTATCAGGAATTCTGATGCTTTAAAATCAGGAATCAGGAAAACCAGGAAGAAGAGCAGGAGGAAGAGGAAGCAGGAATCCCCCATTCCCATGGAACCCCCATTCCCAGGGAATCCTCATTCCAATGGAATCCCCATTCCCAGGGAATCCCCCATTCCCAGGGAATCCTCATTCCAATGGAATCCCCATTCCCAGGGAATCCCCCATTCCAATGGAATCTTCATTCCCAGGGAATCCCCCATTCCAATGGAATCTTCATTCCCAGGGAATCCCCCATTCCCAGGGAATCCCCCATTCCCAGGGAATCCCCCATTCCAATGGAATCCCCATTCCCAGGGAATCCTCATTCCAATGGAATCCCTCATTCCAATGGAATCTTCATTCCCAGGGAATCCCCCATTCCCAGGGAATCCCCCATTCCAATGGAATCTTCATTCCCAGGGAATCCCCCATTCCCATGGAACCCCCATTCCCAGGGAATCCCTCATTCCAATGGAATCCCCATTCCCAGGGAATCCCCCATTCCAATGGAATCCCCATTCCCAGGGAATCCCCCATTCCAATGGAATCTTCATTCCCAGGGAATCCCCCATTCCAATGGAATCCCCATTCCCAGGGAATCCCCCATTCCCAGGGAATCCCTCATTCCAATGGAATCCCCATTCCCAGGGAATCCCCCATTCCAATGGAATCTTCATTCCCAGGGAATCCCCCATTCCAATGGAATCCTCATTCCCAGGGAATCCCCCATTCCAATGGAATCCTCATTCCCAGGGAATCCCCCATTCCAATGGAATCCTCATTCCCAGGGAATCGCCGTTCCCATGGAACCCCCATTCCCAGGGAATCCCCCAATCCCAGGGAATCCCCATTTCCATGGAATCCCCATTCCCAGGAAATCCCCATTCCCAGGGAATGCCGGTGGCCTCCTCGCTGCTGTCACAATTCCTGAATCCCAGCCCCGTCTCTGCTTTGCCACTGCTGGAAAATCCCAGACATTCCTTGGGATCTGCCATTCCTGGGATTTCCCATTTGGCATTTCCCATTTGGCATTTCCCATTTGGGATTTCCCATTTGGGATTTCCCACTTGGGATTTCCCATTTCGGATGTTCCATTTGGGATTTCCCATTTGGGATTTTCCATTTGGGATTTCCCATTTGGGATGTTCCATTTGGGATGTTCCATTCGGGATGTTCCATTCGGGATGTTCCATTCCCAGGATTTCCCATTTGGGATTTCCCGTTTGGGATTTCCCATTTGGGATTTCCCATTTGGGATTTTCCATTTGGGATTTCCCATTTGGGATGTTCCATTTGGGATTTTCCATTTGGGATTTCCCACTTGGGATTTCCCATTTCGGATGTTCCATTTGGGATTTCCCATTTGGGATTTCCCATTTGGGATTTCCCATTTGGGATTTCCCATTTGGGATGTTCCATTCGGGATGTTCCATTCCCAGGATTTCCCATTTGGGATTTCCCATTTGGGATTTCCCGTTTGGGATGTTCCATTTGGGATGTTCCATTTGGGATTTTCCATTTGGGATTTTCCATTTGGGATTTTCCATTTGGGATTTCCCATTTGGGATGTTCCATTTGGGATTTTCCATTTGGGATTTTCCATTTGGGATTTCCCATTTGGGATGTTCCATTTGGGATTTTCCATTTGGGATTTCCCACTTGGGATTTCCCATTTCGGATGTTCCATTTGGGATTTCCCATTTGGGATTTCCCATTTGGGATTTCCCATTTGGGATGTTCCATTCGGGATGTTCCATTCCCAGGATTTCCCATTTGGGATTTCCCGTTTGGGATTTCCCATTTGGGATGTTCTATTTGGGATGTTCCATTTGGGATTTTCCATTTGGGATGTTCCATTTGGGATTTCCCATTTGGGATGTTCCATTTGGGATTTTCCATTTGGGATTTCCCGTTTGGGATGTTCCATTCGGGATGTTCCATTCCCAGGATTTCCCATTTGGGATTTCCCGTTTGGGATTGGATTTCCCATTTGGGATGTTCCATTTGGGATTTCCCGTTTGGGATTTCCCATTTGGGATGTTCCATTTGGGATTTTCCATTTGGGATTTCCCATTTGGGATGTTCCATTCGGGATGTTCCATTCGGGATGTTCCATTTGGGATGTTCCATTCGGGATGTTCCATTCGGGATGTTCCATTCCCAGGATTTCCCATTTGGGATTTCCCATTTGGGATTTCCCATTTGGGATTTCCCATTTGGGATGTTCCATTTGGGATTTCCCATTTGGGATTTCCCATTTGGGATGTTCCATTTGGGATGTTCCATTTGGGATGTTCCATTTGGGATTTCCCATTTGGGATTTCCCATTTGGGATTTCCCATTTGGGATTTCCCATTTGGGATGTTCCATTTGGGATTTCCCATTTGGGATTTCCCATTTGGCATTTCCCATTTGAGATTTCCCATTTGGGATTTCCCATTTGGGATGTTCCATTTGGGATGTTCCATTTGCAGGAGGGGACACAAGGGGACACAAGGGGACACAAAGGGACACAAGAGGACACAAGGATGCAGCCGAGCGCTCGCTCGGGGCTCCCCTGGCCCGGTTAAAGCTCCCGGGGCCGGGCTGCTGTAAAGAAACTCTCCCCGTGCTCGGCCCCTTCCCGCGCATTGGCTCTGCCCCCGGCCTGGGGCTGCTGCGGGGCCTCCTCCTCATCCTCCTCCTCTTCCTTCTCCTTCTCCTTCTCATCCTCCTCCTCTTCCTTCTCCTTCTCCTTCTCATCCTCCTCCTCTTCCTTCTCCTTCTCATCCTCCTCCTCTTCCTTCTCATCCTCCTCCTCTTCCTTCTCCTTCTCATCCTCCTCCTCTTCCTTCTCCTTCTCCTTCTCATCCTCCTCCTCTTCCTTCTCCTTCTCATCCTCCTCCTTCCTCTTCCTTCTCCTTCTCATCCTCCCCGTCTTCCTTCTCTTTCTCCCCATCGTCCTCCTCCTCTTCCTTCTCCCCCTCTTCTCCTTCTCCTTCTCCCCCTCTTGTACTTCTTCTCCCCCTTGTCCTCCTCCTTCTCCCCCTTGTCCTCCTCCTTCTCCCCCTTGTCCTCCCCCTCCTTCTTCTCCTTCTCCCTGTCCTTTTCCCACTGTTCCTTTTCCCCCAATTCCTTTTCCCTCTGTTCCTTTTCCCTCTGTTCCTTTTCCCTCTGTTCCTTTTCCCGCTGTTCCTTTTCCCTCTGTTCCTTTTCCCTCTGCTCCTTTTCCCTCTGTTCCTTTTCCTTCTGTTCCTTTTCCCTCTGTTCCTTTTCCCTCTGTTCCTTTTCCCTCTGTTCCTTTTCCCTCTGTTCCTTTTCCTGCTGCTCCTTTTCCTGCTGTTCCTTTTCCTTCTGTTCCTTTTCCCTCTGCTCCTTTTCCCGCTGCTCCTTTTCCCGCTGCTCCTTTTCCCGCTGTTTTGTCGCTTCCTGCGTGGCTTTTTGAGGTTTAAAAAGCCCCGGGTTTAGTGATGGGTTAAATTTGGGCTTTTCTGTCTGTGCGGGGCTGGGAGTTTCCACCCCCTTCTCCTGCACCCCTTTCCCAAGGGATTGGGATCCTTGTGATCCCCTTTCCCAAGGATTTGGGATCTTCCTGCTCCTCTTTCCCAAGGATTTGGGATCCTCGTGATCCCTTTCCTAAGGATTTGGGATCTTCCTGAACCTCTTTCCCAGGGGATTGGGGTCCTCATGATCCCTTTCCCAATGATTTGGGATCTTCCTGCACCTCTTTCCCAAGGGATTTGGATCTTCCTGCACCTCTTTCCCAAGGGATTTGGGTCCTCATGATCCCTTTCCCAAGGATTTGGGATCTTCCTGCTCCTCTTTCCCAGGGGATTTGGGTCCCCATGATCCCTTTCCTAAGGATTTGGAATCTTCTTGCACCTCTTTACCAAGGGATTGGGGTCCTCATGATCCCTTTCCCAAGGATTTGGGATCCCTGTGATCCCTTTCCCAAGGAATTCCCCCATTCCCAGGAAACGTTCCTTTTGGGGTTTATTTCACTTCAGGGCGTTGTTTTTCCCCTCCCTTCAACCCCTTCAGCTTTTTGTCACCGTGACAAAATTCCCTAATTTTGGTGTTTTTCCCTTTTCCAGCCCCTTAAGGCAGAGCTGCTCTACAAACACCGGGCCCTAATATAAAATAAAAATAAAATAAAAATGCTTATTTTTACTACCAGGGAATTTACACAAACCCCCCAAAAGTGGGATTTTACTCCCTTTTTCCTTTGAGGTAAAAGAAGGGGTTTCAACCCAGTTGTGATTTAAAAGATGAAATTTGATGCCATTTCCCAAAAATCTGTATTTTTATTTTTAAATTTTTAAACCAAATACCTTCTCCAGTGCACTCAAACAGGAGAAAAAAATCTATTTCCAGAAGCGCTCCTGAATTTCCTCCCAAGCTCCTCAGGCTTTGGTTTCTCAGTCGGCTCGTTAGGTGCTGGAATGAAAATTAAAATGAAAATTTTAATTTAATTTTTAATTTGAGTTATTAAATAGGCAGAGGAGGTGCCTGTGAAATCCACTGCCTTGAGATCTCACCTTGGGAGGAAGCAGGTTCTGCTGCCACACCTGAGAAAAAATATTCCAAACCAGCACCATGGTGCCCCTCATCTTCCTCCATGATCTCTCCTCCTCTTCCTCCATGATCTCCCCTCATCTTCCTCCATGATCTCCCCTCATGGACACCCCTCATCTTCCTCCATGATCTCCCCTCATGGACACCCCTCATCTTCCTCCATGATCTCCCCTCATCTTCCTCCATGATCTCCCCTCATCTTCCTCCATGATCTCCCCTCATCTTCCTCCATGATCTCCCCTCATCTTCCTCCATGATCTCCCCTCATCTTCCTCCATGATCTCCCATCTTCCTCCATGATGTCCCCTCATGGACACCTCTCATCTTCCTCCATGATCTCCCCTCATGGACACCCCTCATCTTCCTCCATGATCTCCCCTCATCTTCCTCCATGATCTCCCCTCATGGACACCCCTCATCTTCCTCCATGATCTCCCCTCATCTTCCTCCATGATCTCCCCTCATCTTCCTCCATGATCTCCCCTCATCTTCCTCCATGATCTCCCCTCATGGACACCCCTCATCTTCCTCCATGATCTCCTCTCATCTTCCTCCATGATCTCCCCTCATGGACACCTCTCATCTTCCTCCATGATCTCCCCTCATGGACACCCCTCATCTTCCTCCATGATCTCCCCTCATGGACACCCCTCATCTTCCTCCATGATCTCCCCTCATGGACACCCCTCATCTTCCTCCATGATCTCCCCTCATGGACACCCCTCATCTTCCTCCATGATCTCCCCTCATCTTCCTCCATGATCTCCCCTCATCTTCCTCCATGATCTCCCCTCATGGACACCCCTCATCTTCCTCCATGATCTCCTCTCATCTTCCTCCATGATCTCCCCTCATGGACACCTCTCATCTTCCTCCATGATCTCCCCTCATGGACACCCCTCATCTTCCTCCATGATCTCCCCTCATGGACACCTCTCATCTTCCTCCATGATCTCCCATCTTCCTCCATGATCTCCCCTCATGGACACCCCTCATCTTCCTCCATGATCTCCCCTCATGGACACCCCTCATCTTCCTCCATGATCTCCCCTCATGGACACCCCTCATCTTCCTCCATGATCTCCCCTCATGGACACCCCTCATCTTCCTCCATGATCTCCCCTCATGGACACCCCTCATCTTCCTCCATGATCTCCCCTCATGGACACCCCTCATCTCCTCCATGATCTCCCCTCATGGACACCCCTCATCTTCCTCCATGATCTCCCCTCATGGACACCCCTCATCTTCCTCCATGATCTCCCCTCATCTTCCTCCATGATCTCCCCTCATCTTCCTCCATGATCTCCCCTCATGGACACCCCTCATCTCCTCCATGATCTCCCATCTTCCTCCATGATCTCCCCTCATGGACACCCCTCATCTTCCTCCATGATCTCCCCTCATGGACACCCCTCATCTTCCTCCATGATCTCCCCTCATGGACACCCCTCATCTTCCTCCATGATCTCCCCTCATGGACACCCCTCATCTTCCTCCATGATCTCCCCTCATGGACACCCCTCATCTCCTCCATGATCTCCCCTCATGGACACCTCTCATCTCCTCCATGATCTCCCCTCATGGACACCTCTCATCTTCCTCCATGATCTCCCCTCATGGACACCCCTCATCTTCCTCCATGATCTCCCCTCATGGACACCCCTCATCTTCCTCCATGATCTCCCCTCATCTTCCTCCATGATCTCCCCTCATCTTCCTCCATGATCTCCCATCTTCCTCCATGATCTCCCCTCATGGACACCCCTCATCTTCCTCCATGATCTCCCCTCATGGACACCTCTCATCTTCCTCCATGATCTCCCCTCATGGACACCTCTCATCTTCCTCCATGATCTCCCCTCATGGACACCCCTCATCTTCCTCCATGATCTCCCCTCATGGACACCCCTCACACCCCCATGATTTCCCAATCATGGCGGCCATTCCCAAAACCTCCCCGGATCTCCCCTCAGAGCTCCCCCTCTCTCCCGCTCCCTTTCCCGCTCCCCGGGGCCTTGGCGGGAACGGCGCGCGCCCGCCCCGGTTACGTGCAGTTCCCCACGAGGCTGCGCGCGCGCCCCCCGCCCGCGGGAACGGCTCGCGCCGCACGTTCCCGGGAACGGCTCGCGCCGCACGTTCGCGGCCCCGCCCGCCGGGGAGATGGGAGGGGGCGGGGCGGCTCCGGCCAATGGCGAGGGGAGGAGCTGGGAAAGCTCCGCCCCCCGCAGCCGCCCGTGGCGGCGGCGCGGCGCGAGCGGCGTCAGAGGAGGGCGGGGCCCTCAGTGCCCTCAGAGGGGCTGCGGCGGCCTCTGTGCCCTCAGGGCCAGAGCAGCCGCGCGTGTGCAGCGCCCTCAGCGGGTCTGCAGCGCTCTGAGTGCCTCAGTGCCCTCAGCGGGGCTGCGGCGCTTTCGGTGCTCTCAGGGCCGGAGAGACCGCGGGTCTGCAGCGCTCTGAGTGCCCTCAGGGCCGGAGGGACCGCGGGTGTGCAGCGCCCTCGGTGCCCTCAGGGCCGGACAGACCGCGGGTGTGGAGCGCCCTCAGCGGGTCTGCGGCGCTCTCAGCGGGTCTGCAGTGTTCTGAGTGCCTCAGCGCCCTCAGCGGGGCTGCAGAGCTGAGTGCCTCAGTGCCCTCAGGGCCAAAGCGATCGCGGGTGTGCAGCGCCCTCAGCGGGTGTGCAGTGCTCTCAGTGCCTCAGCGGGTCTGTGAGTCTGCAGTGCTCTCGGTGCCCCTCAGTGGATCTGCAGTGCCCCTCAATGGATCTGCAGTACTCTGAGTGCCCTCGATGGATCTGTAGCGCTCTCGGTGCCCTCAGTGGATCTGCAGTGCCCCTCAATGGGTCTGCAGCGCTCTCAGCGGCTCTGTGAGTCTGCAGTGCCCTCAGGGCCAGAGCGGCCGCGGGTCTGCAGCGTCCTTAGCGGGTCTGCAGTGCTCTCAGTGCCTCAGTGTGTCTGCAGTGCCCTTCAATGTGTCTGCAGTGCTCTCAGTGCCTCAGTGTGTCTGCAGTGCCCTTCAATGTGTCTGCAGTGCTCTCAGTGCCTCAGTGTGTCTGCAGTGCCCTTCAATGTGTCTGCAGTGCTCAGTGCCTCAGTGCCCTCAGCGGGTCTGCAGCACCCTCGGTGCCCTCAGGGCCAGAGAGACCCCGGGTCTGCAGCGCCCTCGGTGCCCTCAGTGGGTCTGCAGCGCTCTGAGTGCCTCGGTGCCCTCAGGGCCAGAGAGACCGCGGGTGTGCAGCGCTCTCAGCGGGGCTGCAGCGCTCTGAGTGCCTCAGTGGGGCTGCAGCGCCCTCGGTGCCCTCAGTGGGTTTGCAGTGCTCCGAGTGCCCTCAGGGCCAGAGCAACCGCTGGTTTGCAGCGCCCTCAGCGGGTCTGCGGCGCTCTCAGCGGGTTTGCAGTGCTCTGAAGTGCCCTCAGGGCCAGAGAGGCCGCGGGTCTGCAGCGCCCTCGGTGCCCTGAATGGGTCTTGCAGTGCTCTCAGCGGGTCTGTGAGTCTGCAGTGCTCTCGGTGCCCTGAATGGGTCTGCTCTGCTCTCAGCGGGTCTGTGAGTCTGCAGTGCTCTCGGTGCCCTCAGTGGATCTGCAGCGCCCCTCAATGGATCTGCAGCGCTCTCGGCGGGTCTGTGAGTGTGCCGTGCCCTCAGGGCCAGAGCGGCCGCGGGTCTGCAGCGCCCTCAGCGGGTCTGCGGCGCTCTCAGCGAGTTTGCAGTGTTCTGAGTGCCTCAGTGCCCTCAGCGGGTGTGCAGTGTTCTGAGTGCCTCAGTGCCCTCAGCGGGTGTGCCGTGCTCTGAGTGCCTCAGTGCCCTCAGCGGGTGTGCAGTGTTCCGAGTGCCTCAGTGCCCTCAGCGGGTGTGCAGTGTTCTGAGTGCCTCAGTGCCCTCAGCGGGTGTGCAGTGTTCTGAGTGCCTCAGTGCCCTCAGCGGGTGTGCCGTGCTCTGAGTGCCTCAGTGGGTCTGCAGTGCCGTTCAATGGATCTGCAGCGCTCGGTGCCCTCAGGGCCAGAGAGGCCGCGGGTCTGCAGCGCTCTCAGTGCCCTCAATGGATCTGCAGTGCTCTGAGTGCCCTCAGCAGGTCTGTGAGTCTGCAGCGCTCTCAGCGGCTCTGTGAGTCTGCCGTGCCCCTCAATGGATCTGCAGTGCTCTGAGTGCCCTCAGCGGCTCTGTGAGTCTGCCGTGCCCCTCAATGGATCTGCAGTGCTCTGAGTGCCCTCAGCAGGTCTGTGAGTCTGCAGCGCTCTCAGCGGCTCTGTGTGTCTGCCGTGCTCTCAGCGGCTCTGTGAGTCTGCCGTGCCCCCAGGGCCGGAGCGGCCGCCGCGCTCTTTCAGCGCTCTCGGCTCTTCAGCGCCCTCAGCCTTTCAGTCCTCTCAGTCCCTCCCTCCCCTCGATCCCTCAGCTTTTCTGCCCCTCTGTCTGTCCCTCAGCCCCTCTGTCCTTCTGTCTGTCTGTCCCCCATCCCCTCTGTCTGTCTGTCCCTCAGCCCCCTCTGTCTGTCCCCCATCCCCTCTGTCTGTCTGTCCCTCAGCCCCTCTGTCTGTCTGTCCCTCTGTCTGTCCCTCTCTGTCTGTCCCTCTGTCTGTCCCTCTGTCCCTCTGTCTGTCCCTCACCCCCTCAGCCTTTCAGCACTTTTGGTCCCCTCAGGCCTTCCAGCCCTGGAGCCCCCTCAGCCTCCTCATCCCTTCAGCCCCTCTGTCCCTTCATCCCCCTCATCCCTGATTCCCTTCATTCCCCAATTCCCTTTATTCCGCTCATCCCTGATTGATTCCCTTCTTCACCTTCACTTCCCTCATCCGATTCCCTTCATTCCCTTCTTCCCCTCATCCCCCTCATTCCTGATTCCCTTTTCCCCCCATTCCCCGATTCCCTGCATTCCCTCTTTCTCCTCCTCCTCCCTCCATTCCCCCCATCCCGTTTTTCCTCCCATCCCTCTCACTCCCCTCCTCCCCCTCACGCCCCCACTCCCCTGATCCCATTCAATCCTTTCATTCCCTCACTCCCCTCATTCCGGAATTCCCTAATTCCTGTCATTCCAGAATTCCATAATTCCCCCATTCCCAAATTCCCGTAATTCCCTCATTCCCCAATTCCTGTCATTCCCCCATTCCTGTAATTCCCTCATTCCGTAATTCCATGAATCCCCCATTCCCAAATTCCCGTAATTCCCTAATTCCTGTCATTCCATAATTCCCCATTCCCCAATTCCTGTCATTCCCCCATTCCTGTCATTCCCTCATTCTGTAATTCCCGTAATTCCCTCATTCCCCATTCCCAAATTCCCGTAATTCCCTAATTCCTGTCATTCCATAATTCCCGAAATTCCCTAATTCCCCTCATTCCCCAATTCCTTCATTCCTCATTCCCTAATTCCCACAATTCCCTTAATTCCCTCATTCCCATCATCCTGCAATTCCATAATTCCCAAATTCCTGTAATTCCCTCATTTCCCCATTCCATAATTCCCTAATTCCCCTCATCCCTGTAATTCCCGTCATTCCCAAATTCCCGTCATTCCCGAATTCCCCTCGTTCCCGGGCTCTGGGTTCCCCTCTCTCCTTGTGGAAAAAAAAATCAAAGGGAAAAAATTCCAGGAAAAATTTCCGGGAAAAAAAAAATCCCAGGAAAATTCTGGGAATTTCCAGAAAAAAAATCCTGGGAAAAAATTCCGGGAAAACCAATCCCGAATTTCCCGATCCCGCAGCACTTCCAGCGGAGCTCCTTCCTCTCTTCACAGATCCATGGAATTCTTCCCAAAATCCGGGAATTTTCAGCGGGATGGGAGAAATGGGAGAGAACGGCGTCCATCGGGAAAGGTCTGAAATCCGGGAATTCCTCTGAAATCCTGGGATTTTTATCCTAAATCTGGGAATTCCTCTGAAATCCGGGAATTCTGTTCAAATCCTGGGATTTATCCTAAATCTGGGAATTCCTGTAAAATCCTGGAATTCTTCCAAAGTCCTGGAATTTCTCTTAAATCAGGGAATTCTTCCAAAATCCGGGAATTCCTCTGAAATCCTGGAATTTTTTATCCTGTAATTCTCTATTTTATTTAATAAAATTATTATTGTTATTAGTATTACTATCATTATAATTATTAATATTATTATTTAGAATTATTATTTTATTATTATTCTCCATAATTGATTCCATTTTATTAGCTAATTATTACTTCAATAACAATTTTTATTATTTTACAGACTTAATGATTTTATTAATTATTCTACATAATTGATTCCATTTTGTTACCTATTTATTAATTACTTTAATAATTTTGCAATTATTTTGATGAGTTTTAAAATTAATTATTTTATTAAAAATTAATTATTTTACTATTTAGTATTCAACATCATTTATTCAGTTTTGTTACCTATTCATCAATTATCAGTTCATTAATAATTATTGTTATTTTATTAATTATTTCTTATTATTATATCAAATTTATTCAGTTTTATTAACAGTTCATTAATTATCTTAATATTATAATTATTTCGATTATTTTCTAGAATTAATTATTACCTATTTCTTAGTGTTTATTTTATATGATTAATTATTATTTTATTAGTCATTAATCTACATAATTTATTCTATCTCTTATCTATTTCTTAGATTAATTATTACTTTAATAATATTCTAATTATTTTTATGATTTTCTAAAATTATTATTTTATTAATTATTATTCCACACATTTCATCCTATTTTGTGACTTATTTCTATGATTTTTTGATTAAAATTTATTATTATTTGATTTTAATTAGAATTAGAATTAATATTTAGTATTAAAGGATAAATCATTAAAAAAATCATTAAAATGATTAATGATAAAAATTATAAATTGGTAAGATGATATTGAGAATTAAATAATAAAAATATTTAGAATTGAAATGATAAAGTAATAAATTCTATTAAGTGAATAAATAGAATTTATATTTTATTCTACATTTACAAAGTTTTATCATTAATAGATTCATTAATATATTTTATTTTTGCTAAATTTGATTTTATTATTTAATAGAATTATTTTATTATTTTATTTATTTATTTATTTATTTATTATAGACAAGGTTAAATTTATTTTTATCATTATTTATAGTAATATTTATAATGCACATTAGTTTATATTAATTATTATTATTAAAGAATTATTTACTTTTTATTATTATTATTTTATTATTAGATTTTGTTCTATTTTATAGGATTTTATAGAATTGTTAATATTTGATTCTATATTTACAAAACATTTTATAAAAAAATATTTTATATAAATTGTATTAATAAATGAACTCCATTTTAGTTTGTAATGAAATTTATTAATTAGTTTAATAATTTAATTATTAGTTTAATAATTTATTGTTTTTATAAACGATATTTTAATTTATTATTTAATACAATTTATTGATTAGTTTTATATTTGCATTTTATATTTACATGAAATTTAAATTTTCTATTAAATTTCATTAATTATTAGAAATTTTTAATTATAAATTATTTATTATTATAAATGATTAATACAATTTATTAATTAGTTTTACATTCACATTTTATATTTATATATTTACATCGAAATTTAAATTTTCTATTAGATTTCATTCTATACATTTTATTAATAAACTATATTTTAGTTTATAATTAAATTTAACAATGTTTAATAACTTCATTATTATTTTAATAATATAATTATTAAAATAAACTATATTTTAATTTACTATTTAATACAATTTATTAATTAGTTTTATAGTCACATTTTATACTTACATGAAATTTAAATTTTCTATTAAATTTCATTATAATTATTTATTAGAAATGATTAATTATAAATTATTATTATTTAATGCAGTTTATTAATTAGTTCTGTATTCACATTTTATATTTATATATTTACATTGAAATTTATATTTTGTATTAAATTTAATTCTAATAAATTATTAGAAATGATTAATTATAAATGATTAATACAATTTATTAATTAGTTTTATATTCACATTTTATATTTATATATTTACATCGAAATTTAAATTTTCTATTTAATTTAATTCTAATTATTATAAATTATTAATGATAAATTATTATTATAAATTATTATTTAATGCAATTTATTAATTAGTTTTATATTCGCATTTTACATTTATATAAAATCTAAATTTTCTATTAAATTTCATGCTAATAAATTATAAATTATTAATTAGAAATTATTTTGTTATTTAATAGAATTTATTAATTAGTTCAATATTTACATTTTATATTTTTATTTTTACATCGAAATTTATATTTCCTATTAAATTTCATTGTAATTATTAGAAATGATTAATTACAAATTATTAACTTACTAATTATTAGTTAATACAATTTATTAATTAATTTTATATTCACATTTTATATTTCCATATTTACATCGAAATTTAAATTTTCTATTTAATTTTATTCTTAATTGGGATTTTTTAATGGGAAAATATTTGGGATCATTCTGGGATTTCCGTCCTGGATTTTGGGGATAAAATCCCAGATTTTGGGGATAAATCCCAGATTTTCCTGCTGGATTCTGGGAATAATTTGGGAATTTTCCCGCTGGATTTTGGGGATAAATCCCAGATTTTTGTGCTGGATTTTGGGGATAATTTTGGGATTTCCCTGCTGGATTTTGGAGATAATTTTGGGATTTCTGTTCTGGATTTTGGGGATAATTTTAGGATTTCTGTTTTGGATTTTGGGGATAATTTTGGGATTTCCCTGCTGGATTTTAGGGATAATTCTGGAAGAGTGGGATGGGGAGAAGGGAATTCCTGCAGCCCCGGCCCCATTTGGGGTTCAGGCCCTATTTGGGTTCAGCCCCGGCCCCATTTGGGGTTTGGGGTTCCCGTTCCAGCCCCATTTGGGGTTTGGGGTTCCCGTTCCGGCCCCATTTGGGGTTTGGGGTTCCTGTTCTGCCCCATTTGGGGTTCCCATTCCGGCCCCATTTGGGGTTTGGGGTTCCCGTCCCAGCTCCATTTGGGGTTTGGAGTTCCTGTCCCGGCTCCATTTGGGGTTTGAGGTTCCTGTTCTGCCCCATTTGGGGTTTGGGGTTCCCGTTCCAGCCCCATTTGGGGTTTGGAGTTCCTGTCCCGGCTCCATTTGGGGTTTGGGGTTCCTGTTCTGCCCCATTTGGGGTTTGGGGTTCCTGTTCTGCCCCATTTGGGGTTTGGGGTTCCTGTTCTGCCCCATTTGGGGTTTGGAGTTCCCATCCCAGCCCCATTTGGGGTTTGGGGTTCCCATCCCAGCCCCATTTGGGCTTTGGGGTTCAGCCCCAGCCCCATTTGGGGTTCCCGTTCCGGCCCCATTTGGGGTTTTGGGGTTCCCGTTCCAGCCCCATTTGGGGTTCCTGTCCCGGCTCCATTTGGGGTTTGGGGTTCCTGTTCTGCCCCATTTGGGGTTTGGGGTCCCTGTTCTGCCCCATTTGGGGTTTGAGGTTCCTGTTCTGCCCCATTTGGGGTTCCTGTTCTGCCCCATTTGGGGTTTGGGGTCCCTGTTCTGCCCCATTTGGGGTTTGAGGTTCCTGTTCTGCCCCATTTGGGGTTTGGGGTTCCCGTTCCAGCCCCATTTGGGGTTTGGGGTTCCCGTTCCGGCCCCATTTGGGGTTTGGGGTTCCCCTTCCAGCCCCATTTGGGGTTTTGGGGGTTCTGGGGTTCCTGTTCCAGCCCCATTTGGGGTTTGGCCCCATTTAGGGTTTGGGGTTCCCATTCCAGCCCCATTTGGGGTTTTGGGGGTTATGGGGCTGCCATTCTGTACCCATTTGGGGTTCTGGGGTTCCTGTCCCGGCCCCATTTGGGGTTCCGAAGTTCCCGTTCCAGCCCCATTTGGGGTTTGGGTTCAGCCCCGGCCCCATTTGGGGTTTTAGGGTTCCTGTTCCGGCCCCATTTGGGGTTTGGGTTCAGCCCCGGCCCCATTTGGGGTTTGGCCCCATTTGGGGTTCTGGGGTTCAATCCCAGCCCCATTTGGGGTTCTGGGGTTCAGTCTGGGCCCATTTGGGGTTCTCGGGTTCCCGTTCCAGCCCCACTTGGGTTTTGGGGTTCCGAGGTTCCTGTTCCAGACACATTTGGGGTTTTTGGGTTCAGTTTTTGTCCATTTGGGGTTTTGGGGTTCAGTTTTTCCCCATTAGGAATTTTTGGGGTTCAGTTTTTGTCCATTTGGGGTTTTTGGGTTTGGTTTTTTTCCTTTTGGGGTTCTCCAAGTCCTGCAGATTCCTGGAGCTCAATCCCGAGGATTTCCCGGGAAATCATTAACCGGGAATGGGATCGGCCGGGACCTTCGGACCCCGCACCCGGACACACCCGGGAACGGGATCGGCTGGGAATGGGATCATCCCGAGGGAACGGGATCGGCTGGGAACGGGATCATCCCTGGGAACGGGATCGGCTGGGAACGGGATCATCCCAAGGGAACGGGATCATCCCTGGGAACGGGATCGGCTGGGAACGGGATCATCCCGAGGGAACGGGATCGGCTGGGAACGGGATCATCCCTGGGAACGGGATCGGCTGGGAACGGGATCGCCTGGGAACGGGATCATCCCGAGGGAACGGGATCATCCCTGGGAACGGGATCATCCCGAGGGAATGGGATCATCCCTGGGAACGGGATCATCCCTGGGAACGGGATCGGCTGGGAACGGGATCATCCCTGGGAACGGGATCGGCTGGGAACGGGATCATCCCTGGGAACGGGATCATCCCTGGGAACGGGATCATCCCTGGGAACGGGATCATCCATGGGAACGGGATCATCCCTGGGAACGGGATCATCCATGGGAACGGGATCATCCATGGGAACGGGATCGGCTGGGAACGGGATCATCCCTGGGAACGGGATCATCCCAAGGGAACAGGATCATCCCAAGGGAACAGGATCATCCCTGGGAACGGGATCATCCCTGGGAACGGGATCATCCCTGGGAACGGGATCATCCCGAGGGAACGGGATTGGGATGGGATTGGGATGGGATTTGGGATTGGATTGGGAAGGATTTGGGATGGGATTGGGATTTGGGATTGGGATGGCATTTGGGATTGAGATGGGATTTGGGATTGGGATGGGATTCGGGATTGGGATGGGATTCAGGATTGGGATGGCATTTGGGATTGGGATGGGATTGAGATGGGATTTGGGATTGGGATGGGATTGAGATGGGATTTGGGATTGGGATGAGATTCCCACCCCATTCCCACCGGGATCCCCCAAACCCATTCCCTCTTTGAGGAAATCCCAAAATTCCAGCTCCTCCTCCCATCCCAGCCTCTTTTCCCAAACTTTGCAATCCCAAATCCCGGAATTCGGTCCGAGCCGGCTGTGCCGCCCGTGGCTCGGCATTCCCGGGATCCTTTTGGGATATTTGGGAATCCCCCCGGCCCTGACCCCCCCAGGATCTGGGATTTGCCCTCCAGATCCCAAAGAAATGCAGGGATCTGTTCCCGAATTCCCGGTAGGAATCCGGCACCGCCAAACGGGAGCTCCGGAATCGCCACAGCAACGGGGGCGGCGCTCGGGGGATTCACGGATCCCGGATCCATCCCTGATCCTGGATCCCAGTCCTGGATCCCAGATCCCAGTCCTGGATCCCGGATCCATCCCTGATCCCTGTCCCGGATCCATCCCTGATCCTGGATTCATCCCCGATCCTGGATCCCAGTCCTGGATCCCAGATCCATCCCTAATCCCGGATCCATCCCTGATCCCGGATTCATCCCTGATCCATCCCAGATCCCAGTCCTGGATCCTGGTCCTGGATCCCAGATCCATCCCTGATCCTGATCCATGTCCCAGATCCCTGTCCTGGATCTCTGATCCCAGATCCATCTCAGATCCATCCCGGAATCCTGTCCTGGATCCCTGCTCTGGATTCTGGATCCCTGTTCCAGATCCCAGTCCTTTCCTGGTGCCAATCCTGGATCCCTGTCCCGATTCCGGGTCCATCCCAGATCCATCCTGGATCCCTGTCCTGGATCCTGATCCATCCCAGAATCTTGTCCCGGATCCCTGTCCTGGATCCCAGATCCACCCCTGATCCTTGACCTGGATCCCGATCAATCCCTGATCTCTGCCCCAGATTCTGGATCCTGATCCTGGATCCCTGTCCCAGATCCCAATCCTGGATCCCAGTCCCAGATCCTGATCCCTGTCCTGGATCCCGATCCTGGATGCCTGTCCCAGATCCCAATCCTGGATCCCTGTCCCAGATCCCAATCCTGGATCCCAGTCCCAGATCCTGATCCCTGTCCTGGATCCCGATCCTGGATCTCAGTCCCAGATTCCGGATCCCAGTCCATCCCGGAATCCTGTCCTGGATCCGGATCCATCCGGGATCTCCTCCTGGATCTGTGCTTGTCCTGGATCCATCCCAGATCTCCCGGATCCCGGCCTGGCCCACATTCCCATCCATCCCACATTCCCATCCATCCCAAATTCCCATTCATCCCAAATTCCCATCCATCCCAAATTCCCGTCCATCCCAAATTCCCGTCTCTCCCCTGCTCCCTCCTCCATCCGCGATCCCGCTCTGTCCCGGATCCTTCCCAGGGATCCCCGTCCATCCCGGCTCCTGCTCCGGCCCGGATCCTTCCCTGGCTCGGATTCCATTCCCTAAATTCCTTCCCAGATTTCCTTCCCAAATCTATTCCCAGATTTCCCTCTCCAATCCCATCCCAAATCCCTTCCCAGATTCCTTTTCCTGAATCCCTTCCCAGATTTCCTTCCCTAAATTCCTTCCCAAATCCCTTCTCCTCTTCCTTTCCCTAAATCCCTTTTCCCAAACCCCTCCCAGATTTCCTCCCCAAATCCCTTCTCTAAATCCATTCCCTGATTTCCTTCCCTAAATCCCTTCTCCTTTTCCATCTCTTTTCCCATTTTCCTTTCCCATATTTTTCCCGTTGTTTTTCCCATTTTTTCCCGTTGTTTTTCCCATTTTTTTCCTGTTGTTTTTCCCATTTTTTCCTGATTTTTCCAATTTTTTCCCTGTTGTTTTTCCCATTGCTTTCCTGTTGTTTTTCCCGTTTTCCCCCGTTGTTTTTCCCATTTTTTTCCCGTTGTTTTTCCCATTTTTTCCCGTTGTTTTTCCCATTTTTTCCTGTTGTTTTTCCCATTTTTTCACGTTGTTTTTCCCATTTTTTCCCGTTGTTTTTCCCATTTTTTCCCGTTGTTTTTCCCATTTTTTTCCTGTTGTTTTTCACATTTTTTCCTGTTTTTTCCCATTTTTTTCCCCATTGTTTTTCCCGTTATTTTCCCGTTGTTTTTCCCATTTTTTCCCGTTGTTTTTCCCATTTTTTTCCTGTTGTTTTTCCCATTTTTTCCCGTTGTTTTTCCCATTTTTTTCCTGTTGTTTTTCCCGTTGCTTTTCCCATTTTTTCCTGTTTTTTCCCGTTGTTTTTCACATTTTTTGTTTTTTCCCATTTTTTTCCCCGTTGTTTTTCCCGTTATTTTCCCGTTGTTTTTCCCATTTTTTCCCGTTGTTTTTCCCATTTTATTCCTGTTGTTTTTCCCGTTGCTTTTCCCAATTTTTCCCATTTTTTCCTGTTTTTTCACGTTGTTTTTCCCAGTTTTTCCCTTTTTTTCCCGTTTTTTTTCCCATTTTTTCCTGTTTTTTCCCATTTTTTCCCTGTTGTTTTTCCCATTTTTCCCGTTGTTTTTCCCATTTTTTCCCATTGTTTTTCCCATTTTTTTCCCGTTGTTTTTCCCATTTTTTCCCATTGTTTTTCCCATTTTTTTCCCGTTGTTTTTCCCATTTTTTCCCATTGTTTTTCCCATTTTTTTCCCGTTGTTTTTCCCATTTTTTCCTGTTGTTTTTCCCGTTGCTTTTCCCATTTTTTCCTGTTTTTTCCCGTTGTTTTTCCCATTTTTTCCTGTTGTTTTTCCCGTTGCTTTTCCCATTTTTTCCTGTTTTTTCCCGTTGTTTTTCCCATTTTTTCCCGTCGTTTTTCCCATTTTTTTCCCGTTGTTTTTCCCATTTTTTTCCTGTTGTTTTTCCCGTTGCTTTTCCCATTTTTTCCCATTGTTTTTCCCATTTTTTCCTGTTGTTTTTCCCGTTGTTTTTTCCCGTTTTTTCCCGTTTTTTTCCCCATCTTTTCCTGTTTTTTCCCATTTTTTCCCATTGTTTTTCCCATTTTTTTCCCGTTGCTTTTCCCATTTTTTCCCATTGTTTTTCCCATTTTTTCCCGTTGTTTTTCCATTTTTTCCTGTTGTTTTTCCCGTTGCTTTTCCCATTTTTTCCTGTTTTTTTTCCCCGTTGTTTTTCCCGTTATTTTCCCGTTGTTTTTCCCATTTTTTCCCGTTGTTTTTCCCATTTTATTCCTGTTGTTTTTCCCGTTGCTTTTCCCAATTTTTTCCCATTTTTTCCCGTTGTTTTTTCACGTTGTTTTTTCCCGGTTTTTTTTCCCATTTTTTTCCCCGTTTTTTTTTTTCCCATTTTTCCTGTTATTTTTCCCATTATTTCTCCTGTTGTTTTTCCCATTTTTCCTGTTATTTTTCCCATTTTTTCCCGTTGTTTTTCCCATTTTTTCCCATTGTTTTTCCCATTTTTTCCTGTTGTTTTTCCCGTTGCTTTTCCCATTTTTTCCTGTTTTTTCCCGTTGTTTTTCACATTTTTTGTTTTTTCCCATTTTTTTCCCCGTTGTTTTTCCTGTTATTTTCCCGTTGTTTTTCCCGTTTTTCCCGTTGTTTTTCCCATTTTTTCCCATTGTTTTTTCCATTTTTTTCCTGTTGCTTTTCCCATTTTTTCCCGTTGTTTTTCCCATTTTTTCCCGTTGTTTTTTCCATTTTTTTCCTGTTGTTTTTCCCATTTTTTCCCGTTGTTTTTCCCATTTTATTCCTGTTGTTTTTCCCGTTGCTTTTCCCAATTTTTCCCATTTTTTCCTGTTTTTTCCCGTTGTTTTTCCCGGTTTTTCCCGTTTTTTCCCGATTTTTTCCCCATCTTTTCCTGTTTTTTCCCATTTTTTCCCATTGTTTTTCCCATTTTTTCCCATTGTTTTTCCCATTTTTTCCTGTTGTTTTTCCCGTTGCTTTTCCCATTTTTTCCTGTTTTTTCCCGTTGTTTTTCACATTTTTTCTTGTTTTTTCCCATTTTTTTTCCCGTTGTTTTTCCTGTTATTTTCCCGTTGTTTTTCCCATTTTTCCCGTTGTTTTTCCCATTTTTTCCCGTTGTTTTTTCCATTTTTTTCCTGTTGTTTTTCCCGTTGTTTTTCCCATTTTTTTCCTGTTGTTTTTCCCATTTTTTCCCATTGTTTTTCCCATTTTTTCCTGTTGTTTTTCCCGTTGCTTTTCCCATTTTTTTCCTGTTTTTTTTCCCGTTGTTTTTCACATTTTTTCTTGTTTTTTCCCATTTTTTTTCCCGTTGTTTTTCCTGTTATTTTCCCGTTGTTTTTCCCATTTTTCCCGTTGTTTTTCCCATTTTTTCCCGTTGTTTTTTCCATTTTTTTCCTGTTGTTTTTCCCATTTTTTCCCATTTTTTTCCCCATTGTTTTTCCTGTTGTTTTCCCGTTATTTTCCCGTTGTTTTCCCGCTCCCCGCCCGTGAATCCATCGGGAATCTCTGCAGAGGGCAGCACAATCCCGGCTCCCTCCCATCCAATCCCTGCTTTTCCACCAAAACTTTCCATGGAATTTTCCGGGGGAAAAAAAAAAAAAAAATCCTGGAAAAAAAAATCGGGATTGGGAAAAAAAAAAAAAAAAAGGGAAAAATCAGAATTTTTTTTTCATGTGCTGGGAATTAATCCTGAGATTCCCGAAATTCCTTGGAAGCTCCCAGGGATTTTCTGGGAATTCTTTCCCAAATTTCTCCCCAATTCCCAGGGAATCCCCTCCATTCCCAGCCTGGGGTTGGATCCAGCCCCATCCCAAGGGAAGGGATTTTGGGAATTCCCTGGGAATTGGGGACTCCAGGAAGGGTCTCCCTATCCCAGAATTCCATAAAAATCCCTTGGGATGGATCCTGAGCCTCCTGGATCCCGGAATGGCTTCAGTAATTCCCAAATAATTCCAGAATAATTCCCCAATAATTCCAGAATAATTCCAGAAAAATTTCCCAAATGGTTCCAGAATAATCCCTGAAAAATTCCAGAATAATTCCCAAATAATTCCCCAATAATTCCAGAATAATTCCCAAATAATTCCCCAGTAATTCCCAAACAATTCCTGGCTGATTCCAGAATAATTCCAGGTTCGTTCCGGATCCAATCCCAGGCTGGGAATGGAGGGAATTCCCTGGGAAAACGGGAATTTGGGAAGGAATTCCTGGGGTATTCCAAAAAAAACCCCAAATCCCAGAAAATCCCTGGATTTCCTTTCCCTGAATTCCATAAAAATCCCTCGGGATGGAATCCCGGAATTCCTTGGGATGGGATCCATGGGTTCCCAATCCCATCCCATTCCCACTAATCCCAACCTGAATCCCTGGAAAGGAAATCCGGGGATTTTCTGGGATTTGGGGTTTTTTTTTGGGATACCCCAGGAATTCCTTCCCAAATCCCAAATCCCTCCCCGTTTTCCCAGGGAATTCCCTCCATTCCCAGCCTGGGATTGGATCCGGAATGAACCTGAAATTATTTGGGAATTATTCGGGAATTATTTGGTAATTACTCAGGAGTTATTTGGGATTTTTTTTGGAATTATTGGGGAATTATTTGGGAATTACTGGGAAAATATTCTGGAATTATTCAGGAATTATTTTTGAATTTTTTGGGAATTATTTGGGAATTATTCAGAAATTATTTGGGAATTATTGAAGTCATTCCGGGATCCGGGAGGCTCAGGATCCATCCCAAGGGATTTTTATGGAATTCTGGGATAGGGAGACCCTTCCTGCAGTCCCCAATTCCCAGGGAATTCCCAAAATCCCTTCCCTTGGGATGGGGCTGGATCCAACCCCAGGCTGGGAATGGAGAGAATTCCCTGGGAATTGGGGAGAAATTTGGGAAGGAATTCCCAGAGAATCCCTGGGAGCACCCAAGGAAAAGTTGGCAGGGTCGGGATGGGGTTGGAAGCTCCAGGAATCCCACGGGGATCATTCCCAAATCCCAGAATTTCAGGATCCAACTCGGGCCTGGCCGGGGCAGCGCCGGGAGCGAGCTCGGGATGGGGACAGGGAGAAGGAAAAGGGAATTCCCATCCCAAAATCCCTTCCCAAAATCCCATCCCTAAATCCCATCCATAAATCTCTTCCCGGAATCCCTTCCCTTCCCTTCCCTTCCCTTCCCTTCCCTTCCCTTCCCTTCCCTTCCCTTCCCTTCCCTTCCCTTCCCGCACCTTCCCGCACCTTCCCTTCCCTTCCCTTCCCTTCCCTTCCCTTCCCTTCCCGCACCTTCCCGCACCTTCCCGCACCTTCCCGCACCTTCCCGCACCTTCCCTTCCCTCCATCCCTTCCCGTTCCCTTTTCCCTTTTTTTTCCCCTTTTCCCATTTTTTCCCCTTTTTTCCCTTTTTTCCCGTTCCCCAGCCCGGGGCTGGCGGCCGAAGATGGCGGCGGCGGCGGCGGCGGCGCGGAGCAGCTCCGAGACCTCGGCAAGCGGAGGAGGAGGAAGAGGAGGAAGAGGAGGAGGAGGAAGAGCAGCAGCAGCAGCAGCAGCAGGAGGAGGAAGCTCCTTCCCTCCCTCCCCCCTTCCCATCCCCACCTCCCCTCCCCGTCCTCCCTCCATGCCGAGCTCCGCCCCGTCCCGCCGGGAGGAGGGCGGATCGCGGCCAGCCCGAGCCGGAGCCCCGCAGCCTCCGCGCAGCCCGGGGGCCCCGGCCGGCCCGGGGCCAGCCCTGAGCGGCAGCGGGGCCGCCTGCCCCGCCGACAGCCCCGCGGTGCCTCGGAGCGGCCGCGGAGCGCGGAGCGCCGCGGCCTCGGCTGCAGGTGAGTGCGGCAGCGGCGGCGGCAGCGAGCGGGGCCCGCGGGCGGAGCCGGGCCCGCGCCTCACGGAGCTGTCACGGGGCCGAGCGCCGAGCTCGCCCGGCCATGGCGGCGCCTCCTCCCTCTCCGGCTTCGGCTGCGTTCCCTCCTCGAGCTCCGGCCCCCTCACGGAGCTCCAGCCCACGCACGGAGCTCCCCGCACCGAGCTCCGGCCTCCTCGCCGAGATCCCCTCGCCGAGATCCCCTCACCGAGCTCCCCTCTCCGAGCTCCGGCCTCCTCTCCGAGCTCCCCTCTCCGAGCTCCGGCCTCCTCACAGAGCTCCCCTCACCGAACTCAGGCCCCTCACTGAGCTCCGGCCCCGAGGTCCGGGCCTGTCCCCTCACCGAGCTCCGGCCCCCTCACTGAGCTCCAGCCCCCTCCCCGAGCACCCCTAATCGAGCTCCGGCCTCCTCCCCGAGCTCCCCTCACCCAGCTCCCCTCTCCCCGAGCTCCGGCCTCCTCACCGAGCTCCCCTCACCGAGCTCAGGCCCCTCGCCGAGCTCCCCTCTCCGAGCTCCGGCCTCCTCCCCGAGATCCCCTCTCCGAGCTCCGGCCCCGCTCCGGCTCCGGCCCCGAGCTCTGGTCCTGAGCTCCGGCCTCCTCCCCGAGCTCCCCTCCCCGAGCTCCGGACCCGGCCCTGTCCTCTCCCCGAGCTCTGGCCCTGAGCTCCGGCCCTGTCCCCTCCCCGAGCTCCTCTCCCCGAGCTCTGGCCCTGTCCCCTCCCCGAGCTCTGCCCTGTGCTCTGGCCCTGAGCTCCGGCCCTGTCCCCTCCCCGAGCTCCTCTCCCCGAGCTCCGGCCCTGTCCCCTCCCCGAGCTCTGCCCTGTGCTCTGCCCCTGAGCTCCGGCCCTGTCCCCTCCCCGAGCTCCTCTTCCCGAGCTCCGGCCCTGTGCTCTCCCCTCCCCGAGCTCCGTCCCCTCCCGGAGCTCCGAGCTCCGGCCCTGTCCTGTCCCCCAGCTCCCCTCCCCGAGCTCCGAGCTCCGATCCCTCCCCGAGCTCCGATCCCTCCCCGAGCTCCGAGCTCCGATCCCTCCCCGAGCTCCGATCCCTCCCCGAGCTCCGATCCCTCCCCGAGCTCCGATCCCTCCCCGAGCTCCGATCCCTCCCCGAGCTCCGAGCTCCGAGCTCCGATCCCTCCCCGAGCTCCGATCCCTCCCCGAGCTCCGAGCTGCGAGCTCCGATCCCTCCCCGAGCTCCGAGCTGCGAGCTCCGATCCCTCCCCGAGCTCCGAGCTCCGAGCTCCGATCCCTCCCCGAGCTCCGAGCTGCGAGCTCCGATCCCTCCCCGAGCTCCGAGCTCCGAGCTCCGATCCCTCCCCGAGCTGCGAGCTGCGATCCCTCCCCGAGCTCCGCCGCCATCGCCGCCCCCGCGGGGTCCCCGCTCCCGCTCCCGCTGCCGCTGCCGCCCCCGGCCCGGCCGCGCCGCCAAGTTCAGGGCCAAACTCGCTCCGACCTCTCCTCCCTCCCCTCCCTCCTTCCCTGCCTTTCCTCCTCCTTCTCCTCCTCCTCCTCCTCCCCTCCCCTCCCCTCCCCTCCCCTCGCTCCTGCTTTCGATCGTTTCCATTTTTTAATCCATCCGTTTATTGCTTTTTTAATTGTTTTTAGATTTTTTTTTTTATTCCCGCTCTGCAAACGGCCCCGGCCGGGCTGGAGGGAGCGGGGCCGGTGTTCCCCAAAATGACCTCGAGAGGCTCCGGTTCCTCCCTGCCGGGGCCTTGGGATCCCTCTGGATCCCTCCGGATTCCTCTGGGTCCTTTTGGGCCCCTCTGGATCCCCCTGGATCCCTTTGGATAATTTTGGGTCCCTCGGGATCCCGTTGGATCCCTCTGGATCCCCCTGGATCACTTTGGATCCTTTTGGATCCCTCTGGAGCCTTCTGGACCCCCCTGGATCCCTCTGGGTCCCCCTGGATCACTTTGGATCCCTCTGGATCCTTTTGGGCCCCTCTGGATCCCTCTGGGTCCCCCTGGATCACTTTGGATCCCTCTGGATCCTTTTGGGCCCCTCTGGATCCCTCTGGGTCCCCCTGGACCCCCCTGGATCCCTCTGGATCACTTTGGATCATTTTGGGCCCCTGTGGATCCCCCTGGATCACTTTGGATCCTTTTGGATCTCTCTGGATCCCTGTGGACCCCCCCTGGATCCCTTTGGATAATTTTGGGCCCCTCTGGATCCTTCTGGACCCCCCCTGGATCCCTCTGGGTCCCCCTGGATCACTTTGGATCCCTCGGGATCCTTTTGGGCCCCTCTGGGTCCCTCTGGATCCCCCTGGATCCGCTTGGATCGCTTCGGATCCCTCTGGATCCTTTTGGGTCCCTCTGGATTCCCCTGGATCCCCCTGGATCCCTCTGGATCACTTCGGATCCCCCTGGACCCCCCTGGACCCCCCCTGGATCCCTCTGGATCCCCTTGGATCCCTCGGGATCCTTTTGGGCCCCTCTGGATCACTTTGGATCCCTCTGGATCCCCCTGGACCCCCCTGGATCCCCCGGCAGCGCCGTTCCCCGGCCGGGTCCATCGGGAACGGCTCCTCCGAGGGGGCTCGGTGCCCTCAGCTTCCCACAATTCCCAAATTTTTCCCCTTTCCCTGTCCTCCAATTCCCACAATTCCCGAATTTTTCCCCTTTCCCTGTCCTCCAATTCCCACAATTCCCGAATTTTTCCCCTTTCCCTGTCCTCCAATTCCCACAATTCCCGAATTTTCCCTTTTCCCAGGCCTCGATTTCCCAGAATTCCCTGGATTTTCCCCTTCTCCCCCCTCAATTTCCCAGAATTCCCCAAATTTCCCCTTTCCAGGCCTCGATTTCCCAGAATTCCCCATTTTTTCCCTTCTCCCCCCTCATTTCCCCACAATTCCCAATTTTCCCTCCCTTAAATTTCCCAGAATTCCCAAAATTTTCCCTTCTCCACCCTCAATTTCCCACAATTCCCTGAATTTCCCTTTTTCCAGCCCTCAAATTCCCAGAATTCCCAATTTTTTTCCTTTTCCAGCCCTCAAATTCCCAGAATTCCCAAATTTTTCCCTCCTTTGCCCTCAAATTCCCACAATTCCCTGAATTTTCCCCTTTTTCAGGCCTCAAATTCCTGGAATTCCCAAAAATTCCCTTTCCCTGCCCTTAAATTCCCAAAAATCCCAAAATTTTCCCTTCTCCACCCTCAATTCCCTGAATTTTCCGCTTTTCCAGCCTCAAATTCCCAGAATTCCCAAATTTTCCTTAAAATTCCCCAGAATCCCCTAACTTTTCCTCCTTAAATTTCCCAGAATTCCCAAATTTTTTTATGGAAAAATGGAGAAAATTCAGGGATTTTTTGGGAAAAGTGGAGGAAATTCCAGGATTTTCATGGAAAAATGGGAAAAATTCCAGGATTTTTATGGAAAATTGAAGAAATTCCAGGAAAAATGGGGAAAATCCAGGGATTTTCATGGAAAAATGGAGAAAATTCCACGAAAAATGGAGAAAATTCCAGGATTTTTGTGGAAAAATGAGGAAATTCCAGGAAAAGTGGAGGAAATTCCAGAATTTTTAGGGAAAAATAGGGAAAATCCAGGATTTTTTTGTGGAAAAATGGAGAAAATTCAGGGATTTTTTTTGGGAAAATGGAGGAAATTCCAGGATTTTCATGGAAAAATGGGTGAAAATCCAGGATTTTTATGGAAAATTGAAGAAATTCCAGGAAAAATGGGGAAAATCCAGGGATTTTCATGGAAAAAAGGAGAAAATTCCAGGATTTTCGTTGGAAAATGGGGAAAAATCCAGGAAAAGTGGAGTAAATTCCAGGATTTTTAGGGAAAAATGGGGAAAATTCCAGGATTTTTAGGGAAAAATGGGGAAAATTCCAGGATTTTTAGGGAAAAATGGGGAAAATTCCAGGAAAAGTGGAGGAAATTCCAGGATTTTTAGGGAAAAATGGGGGGAAATCCTGGATTTTTAGGGAAAATTGAAGAAATTCCAGGAAAAATGGGGAAAATCCAGGGATTTTTAGAGGAAAAATGGGGAAAATTCCAGGAAAAGTGGAGGAATTTCCTGGATTTTCATGGAAAAATGGAAGAAATTCCAGGATTTTTTGGGAAAAATGAGGAAAATTCCAGGATTTTTAGGGAAAAATGGGGAAAAAATCCAGTATTTTTAGGGAAAAATGGAAGAAATTCCAGGTTTTGTGTGGAAAAATGGGAAAAATTCCAGGTTTTTTAGGGAAAAATGGAGGAAAATGCAGGAAAAGTGGAGGAATTTCCTGGATTTCCATGGAAAAATGGAAGAAATTCCAGGATTTTTTGGGAAAAATGAGGAAAATTCCTGAAATTAGGGTGGAAATGGAGGAAATTCCAGGAAAAATGAGGGAAATTCCGGGATTCTTTGGGAAAAGTGGAGGAAATTCCAGGATTTTCATGGAAAAATGGGAAAAATTCCAGGATTTTTATGGAAAAATGGAGGAAATTCCAGGAAAAGTGGAGGAAATTCCTGGATTTTTTGTGGAAAACTGGAGGAAATCTGGGAATTTTTAGGGAAAAATGGAGAAAGCTCAGGGAATTTTTCTGGGAAAAAAAAATCCAGAGATTTTCCTGGAAAAATTGAGCAAATCCAGGAATTTTCCTGAAAAATGGAGAAAATCCAGGGATTATTCTGGAAAAATGGAGCAAATCCGGGATTTTTCATGGAAAAACTGAAAAAATTCAGGAATTTTCATGGAAAAATGGCGAAAATTTGGGAATTTTCTTGGAAAAATGGAGAAAATCTGGGATTTTTCTTGCAAAAAAGGAGGAAAATTTGGGAATTTTCATGGAAAAATGGAGAAAATCCAGGAAATTTTATGGAAAAATGGGGAAATCTTGGATTTTTCATGGAAAAATGGAGAAAATCTGGGACTTTCCTGGAAAAATTGAGAAAATCCAGGAATTTTTATGGAAAAATGGAGAAGATTTGGGAATTTTCATGGAAAAATGGAGAAAATTCAGGAATTTTCATGGAAAACTGGAGAAAATCTGGGATTTTTCTTGGAAAAAAAGGAGGAAAATTCAGGAATTTTCATGGAAAAATGGAGAAAATCCAGGAATTTTTATGGAAAAATGGAGCAAATCCGGGATTTTCCTGGAAAAAATGAAGAAAATCGGGGATTTTTCATGGAAAAACTGAAAAAATTCAGGAATTTTCATGGAAAACTGGAGAAAATCTGGGATTTTTCTTGGAAAAAAAGGAGGAAAATTCAGGAATTTTCATGGAAAAATGGAGAAAATCCAGGAATTTTCATGGAAAAACTGAAAAAATTCAGGAATTTTTATGGAAAAATGGAGAAGTCTTGGAATTTTCATGGAAAAATTGAGATAATCCAGGAATTTTCATGGAAAAATGGAGAAAATCTGGGATTTTCCTGGAGAAATGGAGAAATCTTGGAATTTTCTTGGAAAAATTGAGATAATCCAGGAATTTTCATGGAAAAATGGAGCAAATCCAGGATTTTCCTGGAAAAATGAAGAAAATCGGGGATTTTTCATGGAAAAACTGAAAAAATCCAGGAATTTTCATGGAAAAATGGAGAAAATTTGGGAATTTTCCTGGAAAAATGGAGAAAATTTGGGAATTTTCATGGAAAAACTGAAAAAATTCAGGAATTTTTATGGAAAAATGGAGAAGTCTTGGAATTTTCATGGAAAAATTGAACAAATCCAGGAATTTTTGGGCAAAACCGAGGAATTCCAGGGATTTTCCTGGAAATAAAAAAAAAGGAGGAAATTCCTTTAACCCCACCCATTTTTCCAGGAATTTCTGATTTCCCGGGATTTTTTTTCCATCCAGAACGAGCAAAATCCCCCAAAAAATTTTAATTCCCACTTTTTTTTTTTTCTCGGAATTTTTTTTGGGATTGAGACGGAAAATCCCGGAATTCCGTGAGGAAAAAATTCCCAAAATGATCCCGAATTTTTCCCTTTTTTCCAGGATTCGGGAATTGAGATTCCCATGGAATTCCCGGCTCCGGAATTCCCCAAGTTTTTGGATTTCCCATGAGTCTCTCGCCGCCGGAAATTCCAGGTAAATTCCGAATTTTTCCCGGGATTTTTGGGGGTTGTTTTTTTTTTTTTTGGGATAAAAAATCGGGAATTCCAAACAGCAAAAAAAAAAAAAAAAAATCCTGGAATTCTTCATTTTTTTGGGAATTTTCCCAGCGGAAAATCCGAATTCTTCCCAGATTTTTTTCCCTTTTGGGATGAAATTCCAAAGGTTTTTGGTGGAATTTTCAGCCTTGGGGAGTCGAGGCGGGAATTTGGGAATTTTGGTGGAAAATTGGGAATGGTTTGATGGGAAAAATCGGGAACTTGCGGTGGTTTTGATGGAAAAATGGACGGAAATGGAAGGAAAAGTTGGGAATGGAGGAAAAATTGGGAAATCTTGGAAAATTCCCAGGAAAAAAACCAGAATTTGGGAAGAAATTCCCAGAAAATCCCGGATTTTCCCGGGTGGATTCCTCGGGAATGGCGGAGCCGAGGGGGATTCTTCGGGAATTTGAGGAGTTGGGAATGCCGGGAATTCCCTGGGAATTTAATTCAATTTAATTCAATTTATTTCAATTTAATTCAATTTATTTCAATTTAATTCAATTTATTTCAATTTAATTCAGTTTAATTCAATTTATTTCAATTTAATTCAATTTAATTCAATTTAATTCAATTTAATTCAGTTTATTTCAATTTAATTCAGTTTAATTCAGTTTATTTCAATTTAATTCAGTTTAATTCAGTTTAATTCAATTTAATTCAGTCAAATTATGTTTTTTATTTCACTTTATTTTATTTTATTTTTTTAAATTTTATTTTATTTTATTTATTTTATTTTATTTTATTTTATTTTATTTTATTTCATTTTATTTCATTTATTTTATTTTATTTTATTCTATTCTATTCTATTTTATTCTATTTAATTTCATTTAATTTCATTTAATTTCATTTAATTTCATTTAATTTCATTTTCCTACCCTGGGAGTTTAATTCAATTTAATTTAATTTAATTTAGTCAAATTTTAATTTAATTTAATTGAATTTAATTTAATTTTATTCTATTTTATTTCATTACATTTCATTTCATTTCATTTTCTTTCCCTGGGAATTTAATTCCATTTAATTCAGTCAAATTTTATTTTTTTTGGTTTATTTTATTTTACTTTATTTTATTTCATTTTATTTTATTTTATTTTATTTTATTTTATTTTATTTTATTTTATTTTATTTTATTTTATTTCATTTTTTTTATTTTATTTTATTAATTCAATTTATTTTATTTTATTTTATTTTATTTCAAGTTTATTTTAATTTTACTTAATTTTCTTTTCTTTTAATCTAATTTTATTTTATTTTATTTCATTTTTGTTTTTTTCTTTTCTATTACTTTATTTTATTTCAATTTTATTAAATTCCACTTTTATTTTATTTTATTTCAATTTATTTCATAAGTTTCATTTTCGTTCTTTCGGAGTTTAATTCAATTTAATTCTGTTTAATTCAGTTTAATTCAATTTAATTCAATTTAATTCAATTTAGTCAAATTTTATTTTATTTTATTTTATTTTATTTTATTTTATTTTATTTTATTTTATTTTATTTTATTTTATTTTACTTTATTTTATTTTATTTTATTTTATTTTATTCTAGCTTATTTTATTTCAGTTTATTTCAGTTTATTTTTTATTTTTTTTTAATTTTATTTCCATTTTATTTCCATTGTATTTTATTTCTTTAATTTTGTTTCATTTGATTGTGAAGTTTATTTTTTGTTTTGTTTAATTTTGATTAGTTTTATTTTATTTTTTGTTTTATTTTATTTAATTTCAATTTATTTGATTTGACTTTCATTTAATTTTTTTATTTTATTTTGTTTTATTAAATTTCACTTTAATTTTATTTTTATTTTAATTTTACTTTATTTTAGTTTTATTTTATTTAAATTTAATTCAATTTTATTTTATTTTAATTTTGTTTTATTTTATTTTATTTTATTTTGTTTTGTTTTGTTTTATTTTGTTTTTATATGTTTTATTTTATTTTATTCTATTAACTTTTATTTTATATTTGCTGTATTTTATTGTATTTCATTGTATTTTATTGTGCTTTATTTTATTTTTATTTTCTTTTTTTTTTTTATATTATTTTATATTTCTTAACTTTTATTCTGTTTTATTTCGATTTTTCATTTTCTCTTTCCGGTTCCGCCCGGTTCCGATCCCCGGCCTGGGGTGGCCTGGGGGGGTCCTTGGGGTTCATTCCCTGGGGTTCGGTTCCGTTTGGTTCTGTTGGGTTCTGTTTGGTTCTGTTTGGTTCTGTTTGGTTCTCTTGGGTTCTTTGGGTTCTTTGGGTTCTGTTGGGTTCCGTTGGGTTCTTTGGGTTCTCTTTGGTTCCGTTTGGTTCCTTTGGGTTCTGTTTGGTTCCGTTTGGTTTTGTTGGGTTGGATTTGGTTCCGTTGGGTTCTTTGGGTTCCGTTTGGTTCTGTTGGGTTCTGTTTGGTTCCGTTGGGTTCTTTGGGTTCTCTTTGGTTCCGTTGGGTTCTTTGGGTTCTGTTTGGTTCCGTTGGGTTCTTTGGGTTCTGTTTGGTTCCGTTGGGTTCTTTGGGTTCTCTTTGGTTCCGTTGGGTTCTTTGGGTTCTGTTTGGTTCCGTTTGGTTCCGTTGGGTTCTTTGGGTTCTGTTTGGTTCCGTTGGGTTCTTTGGGTTCTCTTTGGTTCCGTTTGGTTCCTTTGGGTTCTGTTTGGTTCCGTTGGGTTCTTTGGGTTCTGTTTGGTTCCGTTGGGTTCTGTTGGGTTTCGTTGGGTTCTTTGGGTTCTGTTTGGTTCCGTTTGGTTCTGTTGGGTTCTCTTTGGTTCCGTTGGGTTCTTTGGGTTCTCTTTGGTTCCGTTGGGTTCTTTGGGTTCTCTTTGGTTCCGTTTGGTTCTGTTGGGTTCTCTTTGGTTCCGTTGGGTTCTTTGGGTTCTGTTTGGTTCCATTTGGTTCCGTTGGGTTCTTTGGGTTCTGTTTGGTTCCGTTTGGTACCTTTGGGTTCTGTTTGGTTCCGTTTGGTTCCTTTGGGTTCTGTTTGGTTCCGTTTGGTTCCTTTGGGTTCTGTTTGGTTCCGTTTGGTTCCTTTGGGTTCTGTTTGGTTCCGTTGGGTTCTTTGGGTTCTGTTTGGTTCCGTTTGGTTCCTTTGGGTTCTGTTTGGTTCCGTTGGGTTCTGTTGGGTTTCGTTGGGTTCTTTGGATTCTGTTTGGTTCTCTTGGGTTCTTTGTGTTCTGTTGGGTTCTGTTTGGTTTTGTTGGGTTGGATTTGGTTCCGTTGGGCTCCGTTTGGTTCTGTTGGGTTGGGTTCATCCCCACTGGTTGGGTTGGGTTTGGTTCTTTTGGGTTCTGTTGGGTTGGGTTCCATTGGGTTTGTTTTGGTCCTGTTGGGTTCTGTTCAGTTCTGTTGGGTTCTGTTCAGTTCTGTTGGGTTCTGTTCAGTTCTGTTGGGTTCTGTTCAGTTCTGTTGGGTTCTCTTGGGTTCAGTTCGGTTTGGTTGGGTTGGGTTCCATTGAGTTGGTTTTGGTTCCATTGGGTTTGGTTTGGCTTGGTTCTGTTGGGTTCTGTTTGATTTGGTTGGATTGGGTTTGGTTCCGTTTGGTTCTGTTGGGTTGGGTTCATCCCCACTGGTTGGGTTGGGTTTGGTTCTGTTGGGTTCTGTTTGGTTCCGTTTGGTTCTGTTGGGTTGGGTTCATCCCCACTGGTTGGGTTGGGTTTGGTTCTGTTGGGTTCTGTTTGGTTCCGTTTGGTTCTGTTGGGTTGGGTTCATCCCCACTGGTTGGGTTGGGTTTGGTTCTGTTGGGTTCGGTTGGGTTTGGTTCGGTTGGGTTTGGTTCTGTTTGGTTCTGTTGGGTTGGGTTCATCCCCACTGGTTGGGTTGGGTTTGGTTCTGTTGGGTTTGGTTCTGTTCAGTTTGGTTGGGTTGGGTTCTGTTGGGTTTGTTTTGGTTCTGTTGGGTTTGGTTCGGTTTGGTCTCGTTTGGTTTGGTTTGGTCCTGTTGGGTTCTGTTTGATTGGGTTGGGTTTGGTTCGGTTCCATTGGGTTCTGTTTGGTTGGATTTGGTTCAATTGGGTTCTCTTGGGTTTGGTCCCATTTGGTTGGGTTGGGTTTGGTTTGGTTCTGTTGGGTTCTGTTTGGTTCCGTTTGGTTCTGTTGGGTTGGGTTCATCCCCACTGGTTGGGTTGGGTTTGGTTCTGTTGGGTTCGGTTTGGTTGGGTTGGGTTCCATTGGGTTTGTTTTGGTCCTGTTGGGTTCTGTTCAGTTCTGTTGGGTTCTGTTCAGTTCTGTTGGGTTCTGTTCAGTTCTGTTGGGTTCTGTTCAGTTCTGTTGGGTTCTGTTGGGTTCTGTTCGGTTCTGTTGGGTTCTGTTCAGTTCTGTTGGGTTCTGTTCAGTTCTGTTGGGTTCTGTTCAGTTCTGTTGGGTTCTGTTCAGTTCTGTTGGGTTCTGTTGGGTTCTGTTCGGTTCTGTTGGGTTCTGTTCAGTTCTGTTGGGTTCTGTTCAGTTCTGTTGGGTTCTGTTCGGTTCTGTTGGGTTCTGTTCAGTTCTGTTGGGTTCTGTTCAGTTCTGTTGGGTTCTGTTGGGTTCTGTTCGGTTCTGTTGGGTTCTGTTCAGTTCTGTTGGGTTCTGTTCAGTTCTGTTGGGTTCTGTTCAGTTCTGTTGGGTTCTCTTGGGTTCAGTTCGGTTTGGTTGGGTTGGGTTCCATTGGGTTGGTTTTGGTTCCGTTGGGTTTGGTTTGGTCCTGTTGGGTTCTGTTTGATTCGGTTGGGTTTGGTTTGGTCCCGTTTGGTTCCATTGGGTTTGGTTCGGTTCTCTTGGGTTCTGTTGGGTTCCGTTGGGTTCGGTTTGGTCCCATTTGGTTCTGTTGGATCTGGTTTTGTTCTGTTGGGTTTGACTGGATTTGGTTCCCTTGGGTTCTGTTGGGTTGGATTTGGTTCCATTGGGTTCTGTTTGGTTTGGTTCGGTTCTGATGGGTTCTCTTGGGTTCCGTTGGGTTGGGTTTGATTTGGTTCATCACCACTGGCTTGGTTGGGTTCTGTTTGGTCCCGTTGGGTTCTGTTCGGTTCCATCGGGTTCTGTTGGGCTGGATTTGGTTCAATTGGGCTCTGTTGGGTTCAGTTCTGTTTGGTTTGGTTGGGTTTGGTTCGGTTCTGTTGGGTTCTGTTCGGTTCTGTTGGGTTGTGTTTGGTCCCCGTTGGGTTCTGTTGGGCTGGATCTGGTTGGGTTCTGTTGGGTTCTGTTGGGTTCTGTTGGGTTGGATTTGGTTTGGTTCTTTTGGGTTCTGTTGGGTTCTGTTGGGTTCTGTTGGGCTGGATCTGGTTGGGTTCTGTTGGGTTCTGTTGGGTTCTGTTGGGTTGGATTTGGTTTGGTTCTTTTGGGTTCTGTTGGGTTCTGTTGGGTTGGGTTTGGTTCTGTTGGGTTCAGTTCGGTTCTTTTGGGTTCGGTTCGGTTCTGTTGGGTTGTGTTCAGTCCCCGTTGGGTTCAGTTGGGCTGGATCTGGTTGGGTTCTGTTGGGTTCTGTTGGGTTGGATTTGGTTTGGTTTTTTTGGGTTCTATTGGGTTCTGTTGGGTTGGGTTCGGTTCTGTTGGGTTGGGTTCCTCCCCACTGGTTGGGTTTGGTTCAGTTCCATCGGGTTCTGTTGGGTTGGATTTGGTTCAGTTGGGTTCTCTTGGGTTCGGTTCTGTTTGGCTTGGTCCCATTTGGTTGGGTTGGGTTTGGTTCGGTTCTTTTGGGTTGGGTTTGGTCCCATTTGGTTCTGTTGGGTTCTGTTGGGTTGGGTTTGGTTCTGTTGGGTTTGGATCGGTTCCCTTGGGTTTCCTTGGGTTTGGTTGGGTCCTGTTGGGTTCTGTTCTGTTCTGTTGGGTTCTCTTGGATTTGGTTTGGTTCCGTTGGGTTTGGTTCCATTGGGTTTGGTTCTGTTGGGTTGGGTTGGTCCCACTTGGTTCCATTGGGTTCTGTTGGGTTCCGTTGGGTTCATTTGGGTTGGGCTTGGTTGAGTTTGGTTCTGTTTGGTTCGGTTCCGTTGGGTTCTGTTGGATTCATTTGGGTTCTGTTGGGTTGGGTTTGGTTGAGTTTGGTTCTGTTTGGTTCGGTTCCGTTGGGTTTGGTTCTGTTGGGTTGGGTTTGGTTCTGTTTTGTTCCGTTGGGTTCCATTGAGTTGGGTTCAGTTCCATGGGGTTCTTTTGGGTTGGGTTCGGTTCTGTTTGGTGCCGTTGGGTTCTGTTGGGTTTGGTTTGGTTCTGTTGGGCTTGGTTCCACCAGGTTCGGTTCTGTTGGGTTCCGTTGGGTTTGGTTTGGTTCCGTTGGGTTCTGTTGGGTTCTGTTGGGCTGGGTTCGGTTCCGTTGGGTTTGGTTTGGTTCTGTTGGGTTCTATTGGGTTGGGTTCGGTTCCATTGGGTTTGGTTGGGTTGGGTTTGGTTGGATTTGGTTCCATTGGGTTCCGTGGGGTTGGGTTTGGTTCCGTTGGGTTCTGTTGGGTTGAGTTTGGTTCTGTTGGGTTCCGTTGGGTTCTGTTGGGTTTGGTTTGGTTCTGTTGGGTTCTGTTGGGTTCTGTTGGGCTGGGTTCGGTTCTGTTTGGTTTTGTTGGGTTCTGTTGGGTTCATTTGGGTTGGGTTCGGTTCCATTGGGTTTGGTTGGGTTGGGTTTGGTTGGATTTGGTTCCATTGGGTTCCGTGGGGTTGGGTTTGGTTCCGTTGGGTTCTGTTGGGTTCTGTTGGGCTGGGTTCGGTTCCGTTGGGTTTGGTTTGGTTCTGTTGGGTTCTATTGGGTTGGGTTCGGTTCTGTTGGGTTTGGTTGGGTTGGGTTTGGTTGGATTTGGTTCCATTGGGTTCCATGGGGTTGGGTTTGGTTCCGTTGGGTTCTGTTGGGTTGAGTTCGGTTCTGTTGGGTTCCGTTGGGTTCTGTTGGGTTGAGTTCGGTTCTGTTTGGTTTTGTTGGGTTCTGTTGGGTTCCGTTGGGTTCTTCTGGGTTGGGCTTTGTTCTGTTGGGTTGGGTTCGGTTGGGTTCGGTTCCATTGGGTTCTTTTGGGTTGGGTTCGATTCTGCCTGGTTCTGTTGGGTTCCATTTGGTTCCATTGGGTTCTTTTGGGTTCTTTTGGGTTTGGTTCGGTTCCGTTGGGTTCTTTCGGGTTGGGTTCTGTTGGGTTCCGTTGGGCTGGGTTTGTTTTGGCTCCGTTGGGTTTGGTTCCGTTGGGTTTGGTTCCGTTGGGTTTGGTTCCGTTGGGCTGGGTTGGGTTCTGATGGGTTCCGATGGTTTGGGTTTGATTCTGGTTGGTTCCGGTTGGTTCCGGTTGGTTCCGGTTCCGGTCGGTTCCGGTTGGTTCCGCTCGGTTCTGGTCGGTTCTGGTCGGTTCCGTGTCCGGTTCCGATCGGTTCCATTCAGTTCCGTTCGGTTCCGGTTGGTTCCGTTCGGTTCCGTGTCCGGTTCTCCCCTCGGTGCCGGCTCCGGCTCTTCCCGACTGCCTTCGGAGACCCGGGAACAGCTCCACCCTGGAATTCCCAGGAATTCTGTCCCGGGAATTCCTGTCCCGGGAATTCCAGCGTGGGAATTCCTGCCCTGGGAATTCCCAGGAATCTAAAATCCTGGGAATCCTTGGGAATTAAAAATCCCTGGGAATCCTGAATCCCTGCGAATTCTGGGAATCCCAAATTCACGGGAATATCAGGAATCCTAAATCCCTGGAAATCCCTGGGATCCCAAATCCTCGGGAATCTCAGGAATCAATAATCCTTGGAATCATTGGGAATTGAAAATCCCTGGGAATCACAAATTTCCAGGAATCCTGGGAGTTCCAAATCCCTAGGAATTCCTGGAATTCAAAAATCCCCGGGAATATCAGGAATCCAAAACCCCTGGGAATCCCAAATTTCCAGGAATTCTGGGAATCCCAAATCCCTGGGAATCCCTGGGGAATCTCAAATCCATGGGAATATCAGGAATCCCAGAAATCCCCAGAAATCCCCGAAACCCCCAAAATCTCGGCAATTCCCGAAAAACCCCCGCCAAAAAAAATCCCCAAATCCCAAATTTCCGCATTTTTCCCTCCTGGAAAAACCAAGAATTCCCAAGTTTTTTTTTTTTTTCCCGTTTTTTTGTTTTTTGTTTTTTTTTCCCCAGGTTTTCCGTAGGATTCCCACCATGAGCGGCCTCGGCGACGGCTCCGCGGATCCGGCCCTTCCCGAATCCCGGAAGCGCAAAGGATCCCCCTGCGACCCCGGCCAGAGGTACCGGAATTCCCGGATCCCTCGGAATTCCAGAGCCCTTTTCCCGGGAATTTTTTGTGGTTTTCCCGCCTTTTTTTTGGTGTTTTTTTTTTTTTTTTTGAGGGAATTCCGGGTTTTTTTTTGTTTTGTTTTTTGTTTTTTTTTTTTTCTGGGAATGGTCCCGGAATTTTGGAGGTTTGGGGTTTGTGGGGAGTCGGGAATTTTTTGGGATTGTTCCGGGGGGGTTGGGAATTCTGGGATGGAGGGGGAAAGTGGGATAATGGTGGGGAAAAGCGGGAAAAAACCGGGATGATTGTGGGAAAAAAAGCAGGGAAAAAGTGGGAAAAACCAGGGAAAACCAGGGAAAAACGGGAAAAAGTGGGGAAAAGTGGGATAATGGTGGGGAAAAGTGGGAAAATTGCAGGGAAAAAGTGGGGAAAATGGGGGAAAAAGTGGGAAAAAAACCAGGGAAAAGTGGGGAAAAGTAGGAAAGAAGCAAGAAAAAATAAAAAAGTGGGAAAAACTGGGATAATGGTGGGGAAAAGTGGGAAAAGTGTGGAAAAAAGTGGGAGAAAAGCGGGAAAAATTGGTGGGAAAATCGGGAAGAAGAGGGGGGAGAAAAGTGGGAAAAAAGGTGGAAAAATCCTGGAAAAGTGGGAAAAATCCCGGAAAAGTGGGAAAAGTCCTGGAAAAGTGGGAAAAATCCGGGAAAAGTGGGAAAAGTCCTGGAAAAGTGGGAATGTTGGTGTTTTTGGCAGCACAGGGAAGTGGCAGCGCGAGCAGGAACAGCGGGACCTGGCGGGGAAATAGCGGCAAAAATTGGGACAAAAATGGGAAAAAAATGGGGAAAAAACTGGGAAAAATCGGGAAAAACTCTGGAAAAGTGGGAGAAATCCTGGAAAACCGGGAAAAATCCCGGAAAAGTGGGAATGTTGATGTTTTAGGCAGCGCAGACAAGCGGCGGCGCGAGCGGGAGCAGCGGGACCTGGCGTGGAAATAGCGGGGAAAATTGGGAAAAAAGTGGGAAAAAAGTGGGAAAAATCGGGAAAAATCATGGAAAAATCCCAGAAAATCGGGAAAACCCCCAGAAAACTGGGGAAAAGTCCTGGAAAAGTGGGAATGTTGGTGTTTTTGGCAGTGTGGAGAAGCGTTGGCGCGAGCAGGAGCAGCGGGACCTGGCGGGGAAATAGCGGCGAAATTTGGGACAAAAGTGGGAAAAAATGGTGGAAAAAAGCAGGAAAAAGCGGGAAAAACCAGGAAAAATCCCAGAAAATTGGGAAAAACCGGGAAAAATCCTGGAAAATTGGGAAAGATCCGGGAAAAGTGGGAAAAGTCCTGGAAAAGTGGGCATGTTGGTGTTTTTGGCAGTGTGAAGCGTTGGTGCGAGCAGGAGCAGCGGGACCTGGTGGGGAAATAGCAGGGAAAAACAGAGAAAAATGGGAAAAAAGCGGGAAAAAGCGGGAAAAATCCTGGAAAATCGGGAAAAATCCCAGAAAATTGGGAAAAATCCTGGGAAATTTGGAATGCCGGTGTTTTGGGCAGTGTGGAGAAGCTGGAGCAGCAGGACCCGGCTAGGAAATGGTGGGAAAAATGGGGAAAAATCCCAGAAAATTGGGAAAAACCAGGAAAAATCCCAGAAAATCGGGAAAAGTCCTGGAAAACTGGGAAAAATCCCGGAAAAGTGGGAATGTTGATGTTTTGGGCAGCGCAGACAAGCGGTGGTGCGAGCAGGAGCCGCGGGACCTGGCGGGGAAATAGCGGGGAAAATTGGGACAAAAATGGGGAAAAAAGCGGGAAAAATCATGGAAAAATCGTGGAAAACTGGGAAAAATCCCAGAAAATTGGGAAAAGTCCTGGAAAACTGGGAAAAATCCCAGAAAGCTGGGGGAAAGTCCTGGAAAAGTGGGAATGTTGGTGTTTTTGGCAGCGCGGAGAAATGGTGATGCAAGCAGGAGCAGCGCGACCTGGCGGGGAAATAGCGGCAAAAAACAGGGAGAAATGGGAAAAAATGGGGGAAAAGCGGGAAAAACCTGGGAGAAATCCCAGAAAATTGGGGAAAATCCAGGAAAACTGGGAAAAAATCCTGGAAAAGTGGGAATATTGTTTTTGGCAGCGCGGATAGAAGCGGCAGCGGGAGCGGGAGCAGCGCTACCTGTTGGGGAAATAGCGGGGAAAATCCCAGAAAAATGGGGAAAAAAGCGGGGGAAAAGCGGGAAAAACTGGGAAAAATCCTGGAAAACTGGGAAAAATCCCGGAAAAACGGGAATGTTGTTGTTTTTGGCAGCGCGGAGAAGCGCCGGCGGGAGCAGGAGCAGCGGTACCTGGCGGAGCTGGCGGAGCTGCTGTCGGCGAACCTCGGCGACATCGACTCGCTCAGCGTCAAACCCGACCAGTGCCAGATCCTGAAAAAAACCGTGGATCAGATCCAGCAGATGAAACGGCTGGAGCAGGGTGGGAAAACAACGGGAAAAGTGGGAAAAAAATGGGGAAAAATGGGGGAAAAACAACGGGAAAAAATGGGAAAACAATGGGGAAAAATGGGAAAAGAACGGGGAAAAATGGGGGAAAAACAACGGGAAAAATGGAAATAAGCAACAGGGAAAAATGGGAAAAAAATGGGAAAAATGGGGGAAGAACAACGGGAAAAAATGGGGGAAAAACGGGAAAAAACGGGGAAAAACAATGGGAAAAACCGGGGAAAAACAACAGGAAAAAATGGGAAAAAAATGGGAAAAAATGGGGGAAAAACAACAGGAAAAAATGGGAAAACAACAGAAAAAAATGGGAAAAAAATGGGAAAAATGGGGGAAAAACAATGGGAAAAAATGGGAAAAAAATGGGAAAAAATGGGGGAAAAACAGCGGGAAAAAATGGGAAAACAATGGGAAAAAATGCTGAAAAAATGGGAAAAAATGGGGGAAAAACAACGGGAAAAAATGGGAAAACAACGGGAAAAAATGGGAAAACAATGGGGAAAAAATGGGGGAAAAACAACGGGAAAAAATGGAAATAAGCAACAGGGAAAAATGGGAAAAAAATGGGAAAAATGGGGGAAAAACAATGGGAAAAAATGGGAAAAAAATGGGAAAAAATGGGGGAAAAACAGCGGGAAAAAATGGGAAAACAATGGGAAAAAATGCTGAAAAAATGGGAAAAAATGGGGGAAAAACAATGGGAAAAAATGGGGGAAAAACGGGAAAAAACGGGGAAAAACGGGGAAAAACAACGGGGGAAAAATGGGAAAACAACGGAGAAAAATGGGGAAAAAACAGGGAGAAAAACGGGAAAAAAACAGAAAAAAACAGGAGAAAAACTGAAAAAAAAACCCAGGAAAAAAACTGGGAAAAAAATGGGAAAAAACTGGGGAAAACTGGGAAAAAACCGGGAAAAGCCGGGAAAAAATGGGAAAAAAACCAGGGAAAAACTGGAAAAAAGGGGAAAAAAACAGAAAAAAAAAGGAAAAATTGAGGAAAAACCTGAAAAAAATGGGAAAAAATTGGGAAAAGCCAGAAAAAAAACAGGAAAAAACTGGGGAAAACCATGAAAAACCGGAAAAAAAGGGAAAAAACTGGGAAAAAAACAGAAAAAAACAGTGAGAAAATGGGAAAAAACTGTGAAAAACTGGGAAAAAACCAGAAAAAACTGGGAAAAACTGGAAAAAATGGGGGAAAAAAGAGGATAAAAAAGGGAAAAAAAAAACGGGAAAAAATGTGAAAAAAACAGGAAAAAGGGGAAAAAAATAAGGAAAAAAGTGGGAAAAAAAACAGGGAAAAAATGGGAAAAAACTGGGAAAAAGGGGAAAAAAATAAGGAAAAAAGTGGGAAAAAAATAAGGAAAAAAGTGGAAAAAAAAAACAGGGAAAAAACCAGAAAAAACCAGAAAAAAATGGGAAAAAATGGGAAAAACAGGAAAACACAGAAAAAAATCAGGAAAAAAATCAGGAAAAATACAGGAAAAAGTGGGAAAAATGGGAAAAAAGGGGAAAAAAATGGGGAAAAAAATGGGAAAAATCTGGAAAAAAAAAAAAAGGGAAAAACCGGGAAAAACCAGAAAAAAAAAGGGAAAAAAATGGGAAAAAAAAAGGGGAAAAAAATGGGAAAAACCAGGAAAAAAACATGAAAAATCAAGAAAAAAACAGGAAAAAAGGAAAAAAAAAACGGGAAAAAACCCGGTAAAATCTGGAAAAAAACAGGAAAAAAAAGTGAAAAAATGGGAAAAAACCTGGGAAAAACTGGAAAAAAACGGAAAAATCTGGGAAAAATCGGGGAAAAAAAAATGGGAAAAAATTGGGAAAAAAAGGGAAAAAACCTGAAAAAAAATGGGAAAAAATTGGGAAAAAAAAGGGAAAAAAACCTGAAAAAAATGGGAAAAATTGGGAAAAAAAGGGAAAAACCTGAAAAAAATGGGAAAAAAAGGGAAAAAACGGGGAAAAAAATGAGGAAAAAATTGGGAAAAAAAGGGAAAAACCTGAGAAAAATGGGAAAAATTGGGAAAAAAAAGGCAAAAACCTGAAAAAAAATGGGAAAAATTGGGAAAAAAAGGGAAAAACCTGAAAAAAATAGGAAAAATTGGGAAAAAAAGGGAAAAAAAAAAAAAAAAAAGCTGAAAAAAATGGGAAAAATTGGGAAAAAAAAAGGGAAAAAAAAAACCTGAAAAAAATGGGAAAAATTGGGAAAAAAATGGGAAAAACCTGAAAAAAATGGGAAAAATTGGGAAAAAAAAAAGGCGAAAAGCTGAAAAAAAAAAATGGGAAAAATTGGGAAAAAAAAAAAGGGAAAAAACCTGAAAAAAATGGGAAAAAATTGGGAAAAAAAAAAAGGCAAAAACCTGAAAAAAATGGGAAAAACTGGGAAAAAAAAGGCAAAAAACCTGAAAAAAATGGGAAAAATTGTGGAAAAAAAAAGGCAAAAACCTGAAAAAAAGGGAAAAATTGGGAAAAAAAGGCAAAAAGCTGAAAAAAATGAAAAAAATGGGAAAAATTGGGAAAAAAAAGGAAAAACCTGAAAAAAATGGGAAAAATTGTGGAAAAAAAGGGAAAAGCCTGAAAAAAATGGGAAAAATTGGGAAAAAAAAAAGGCAAAAACCTGAAAAAAAATGGGAAAAAAATTGGGAAAAAAAAAAGGGAAAAACCTGAGAAAAATGGGAAAAAATTGGGAAAAAAAAGGGAAAAACCTGAAAAAAATGGGAAAAAATGGGAAAAAAAGGGAAAAAACCTGAAAAGAATGGGAAAAAATGGGAAAAAAAGGTAAAAACCTGAAAAAAATGGGAAAAAAAAAAAAGGGAAAAAAAAAGGGAAAAACCTGAAAAAAATGGGAAAAATTGGGAAAAAAAAAGGGAAAAAAAAACCTGAGAAAAATGGGAAAAATTGGGAAAAAAAAAAAAAAAAAATGAAAAACCTGAAAAAAATGGGAAAAAGGGAAAAAAAAGGGAAAAAACCTGAAAAGAAAGGGAAAAATTGGGAAAAAAAGGGAAAAACCTGAAAAAAAATGGGAAAAATTGGGAAAAAAAGGGAAAAACCTGAAAAAAATGGGAAAAATTGGGAAAAAAGGCAAAAACCTGAAAAAAATGGGAAAAATTTGGAAAAAAAAAGGGAAAAACCTGAAAAAAATGGGAAAAATTGGGAAAAAAAAAAAGGGAAAAACCTGAAAAAAATGGGAAAAAATTGGGAAAAAAAAAGGGAAAAAAAAAAAAACCTGAAAAAAATGGGAAAAATTGGAAAAAAAAAAAAAAAAAAAAGGGAAAAAAAAATGGGAAAAAACCTGAAAAAAAAATGGGAAAAAATTGGGAAAAAAAGGGAAAAAAAACCTGAAAAAAAAAAAATGGGAAAAATTGGGAAAAAAAAAGGGAAAAACCTGAAAAAAAATGGGAAAAAAGATAAAAAAAGGGAAAAAAAAACCTGAAAAAAATGGGAAAAATTGTGGAAAAAAAAGGTAAAAACCTGAAAAAAAAATGGGAAAAATCGGGAAAAAAAAGGGAAAAAACTGAAAAGAATGGGAAAAAATCGGGAAAAAAAGGGAAAAAAACTGAAAAGAACGGGAAAAATTGGGAAAAAAAGGTAAAAACCTGAAAAAAATGGGAAAAATTGGGAAAAAAAAGGTAAAAAGCCTGAAAAAAATGGGAAAAATTGGGAAAAAAAAAAGGTAAAAAAAAAAAACCTGAAAAAAAAAAATGGGAAAAAAAAAATTGTGGAAAAAAAAGGGAAAAACCTGAAAAAAATGGGAAAAATTGGGAAAAAAAGGGAAAAACCTGAAAAAAATGGGAAAAAATTGGGAAAAAAAAGGGAAAAACCTGAAAAAAATGTGAAAAATTGTGGAAAAAAAGGGAAAAACCTGAAAAAAATGGGAAAAATTGGGAAAAAAAGGGAAAAACCTGAAAAAAATAGGATAAATTGTGGAAAAAAAGACAAAAACCTGAAAAAAAAGGGAAAAACTGTGAAAAAAAAAAAGGGAAAAACCTGAAAAAAATGGGAAAAAATTGTGGAAAAAAAGGGAAAAAACCTGAAAAAAATGGGAAAAATTGGGAAAAAAAGGGAAAAACCTGAAAAAAGGGAAAAATTGGGAAAAATTGGGAAAAACCTGAAAAAAATGGGAAAAAAATTGGGAAAAAAAGGGAAAAACCTGAAAAAAATGGGAAAAATTGGGAAAAAAAAGGGAAAAAACCTGAAAAAAATGGGAAAAATTGGGATAAAAAGGGAAAAAAAAACCTGAGAAAAATGGGAAAAATTGGGAAAAAAAGGTAAAAAGCTGAAAAAAAAAAATGGGGAAAAATTGGGAAAAAAAGGCAAAAAGCTGAAAAAAATGGGAAAAAAAAATTGGGGAAAAAAAAGGGAAAAACCTGAAAAAAATGGGAAAAATTGGGAAAAAAGGGAAAAACCTGAAAAAAATGGGAAAAATTGGGAAAAAAAAGGGAAAAACCTGAAAAAAATGGGAAAAAAAGGGAAAAAAAGGGAAAAACCTGAAAAAAATGGGAAAAAATTGGGAAAAAAAAAGGGAAAAACCTGAAAAAAATGGGAAAAATTGGGAAAAAAAAGGGAAAAACCTGAAAAAAATGGGAAAAAATTGGGAAAAAAAAAAGGAAAAAACCTGAAAAAAATGGGAAAAATTGGGGAAAAAAAAAAGGGAAAAAGCTGAAAAAAATGGGAAAAATTGGGAAAAAAAAAGGGAAAAACCTGAAAAAAAATGGGAAAAAATGGGAAAAAAAGGCAAAAAGCTGAAAAAAATGGGAAAAATTGGGAAAAAAAGGGAAAAACCTGAAAAAAATGGGAAAAATTGGGAAAAAAAAAAAGGCAAAAACCTGAAAAAAAAGGGAAAAATTGGGAAAAAAAAGGCAAAAACCTGAAAAAAATGGGAAAAAACTGGGAAAAAAAGGGAAAAACCTGAAAAAAATGGGGAAAAATCGGGAAAAAAAAAGGGAAAAAACCTGAAAAGAATGGGAAAAAAATTGTGGAAAAAAAAGGGAAAAAACCTGAAAAGAATGGAAAAATTGGGAAAAAAAAGGAAAAAAGAATGAAAAAAATGGGAAAAAATTGGGAAAAAAAAGGGAAAAACCTGAAAAAATGGGAAAAATTGGGAAAAAAAAAGGTAAAAAACCTGAAAAAAATGGGAAAAATTGGGAAAAAAAGGGGAAAAATTGGGAAAAAAAAAAAAAAAAAGGGAAAAAAAAAACCTGAAAAAAATGGCAAAAACCGGGAAAAGATGGGTAAAACCTGAAAAAAATGGGAAAAATACGGGAAAAGCTGGGAAAAAAAAACGGGAAAAAAAAAAGGGGGAAACCGGGAAAAAGCCAGGAATTTCCCGCCAAAACCCCATCCCGTTTTTCCCCCCGCGTTCCGACGTTGACGATTCCCGTTTTTCCGGCGTTTTTCCAGAGAAATCCACGGATGACGACGTCCAGAAATCCGACGTCTCCTCCAGCAGCCAGGGCGGCGTCATCGAGAAGGAATCCCTGGGGCCGCTCCTGCTCGAGGTGGGGAAAATCCGGGAATTCCGGCTCGGGAAAAGCGGGAATGCGAGAAATTCCAGGTTTTTTTTTTTTTTTTTTCCCGGGAATTTTGAGTTTTCCGGGTTTTTCCCGGGATTCGGGGCCGGATTTGGTGATTCCGTCCCGGAGTTTTCAACGGTTCCGGCGTGGAAAGGCGAAATTCCCGGTTTTCCTGCTTTTCCCGCTTTTCCCTTGGAATTTTTTCCCAATTTTTTGGGATAAAACCTTGGAATTTTTGGGGATAAAACCTTGGAGTTTTTTCCCGATTTTTTGGGATAAAACCTTGGAATTCTCTCCCTTTTTTTGGGACAAATCCTTGGAATTTTTTCCCAGTTTTTTTGGAATAAAACCTTGGAATTTCTTGAGATAAAACCTTGGAATTCTTTCCTGTTTTTTGGAATAAAACCTTGGAATTTTTGGGGATAAAACCTTGGAATTCTTTCCTGTTTTTTGGGATAAAACCTTGGAATTTTTTGGGATAAAACCTTGGAATTTTTGGGATAAGACCTTGGAATTTTCCCCCCATTTTTCAGGATAAAACCTTCAAATTTTTTGGGATAAAGCCTTGGAATTTTTTCCTGCTTATTTGGCAAAAACCTTGGAATTTTTTCCTGTTTTTTGGGGTAAAACCTTGGAATTTTGAGGGATAAAACCTTGCAATTTTTTCCCATTTTTTTGGAACAAAACCTTGGAATTTCCCCATTTTTCCCCATAAAACTTGGGAATTCCTTCCCATTTTTTGGGGATAAAACCTTGGAATTTTTCTTTGGTTTTTTTTTGGCAAAAACCTTGGAATTTTTCCCTGGTTTTCCCCATAAAACCTTGGAATTTTTTCCCAATTCTTGGGGATAAAACCTTGGATTTTTTTCCCGTTTTTTGGGATGAAACCATGGAATTTTTGGGGATAAAATCTTGGAATTTCTGAGGCTTAAAGCCTTGGAATTTTTCTCATTTTTTGAGATAGAACCATGGAATTTTTCCCTGTTTTTCCCCATAAAACCTTGGAATTTTTCTTGTTTTTTGGGATAAAACCTTGGAATTTTTTGGGCTAAGACCTTGGAATTTTTTCCCAATTTTTTTGGGATAAAACCTTGGAATTCTTCCCATTTTTTGGGATGAAACCTTGGAATTTCTGGGGATAACACCTTGGAATTCTTCCCTGTTTTTCCCCATAAAACCTTGGAATTTTCTAGGTTAAAACCTTGGAATTTTTGGGGTTAAAATCTTGGAATTTTTTCCCATTTCTTGGGATAAAACCTTGGAATTTTTGGGGATAAAACCTTGGAACTTTTTCCTGTTTCTTGGGATAAAACCTTGGAATTTTTTGGGACAAAACTTTGGATTTCTCTCCCATTTTTTAGGCTAAAACCTTGGAATCTTTGGGGCTAAAACCTTGGAATTCTTTCCCGCTTTTTGGGATGAAACCTTGGAATTCGTTGGGATAAAATCTTGGAATTTTTGGGGATAACACCTTGGAATTTTTTCCCAACTTTTGGAATAAAACCTTGGAATTCTTTAGAATAAGACCTTGAAATTCTTCCCCATTTTCCCCCATAAAACTTTGGAATTTTTTCCCGACTTTCGGGATAAAAGCTTGGAATTTTTTGGGTTAAAACCTTGGAATTTTTTCCCAATTTCTGGGGGTAAAACCTTGGAATTTTTGGGGATAAAAGCTTGGAATTATTTCCTGTTTTTTGGGATAAAACCTTGGAATTATTTCCCATTTCTTGGGATAAAACCTTGGAATTTTTTGGGACATAACCTTGGATTTCTCTCCCATTTTTTAAGCTAAAACCTTGGAATTTTTGGGGCTAAAACCATGGAATTTTTTCCCGTTTCTTGGGATGAAACCTTGGAATTCTTTCCCGTTTTTCCCAGGCCCTGGACGGATTTTTCTTCGTGGTGAACCGGGAGGGCCGGATCGTGTTTGTGTCGGAGAACGTGTCGGGATATTTGGGATACGCGCAGGAGGAGCTGATGAACTCCAGCGTTTACAGCGTCCTGCACGTGGGAGACCACGCCGAGTTCGTCCGAAACCTCCTCCCCAAATCCCTGGGTACGGCGGGAAGGCCGGAATGCGGGAAAACCCGGGAATGGGGCCGGGAATGCGGGAATGGGGATGTGGGAATGGGGTTGGGAATGGGGGAATGGGAATGGGGCTGGGAATGAGGTTGGGAATGGAGCCGGGAATGGAGCTGGGAATGGAGTTGGGAATGAAGGAATGGAGCCAGGAATGGAGCCGGGAATGGAGCCGGGAATGGAGCCGGGAATGAAGGAATGGAGTCGGGAATGGAGCCAGGAATGGAGCCGGGAATGAAGGAATGGAGCCAGGAATGGAGCCGGGAATGGAGCCAGGAATGGAGCCGGGAATGGAGCCGGGAATGGAGCCGGGAAGGAGCCAGGAATGGAGCCGGGAATGGAGCCGGGAATGGAGCTGGGAATGGAGCTGGGAATGGAGTTGGGAATAGGGATCTGGGAATGGCGATCTCGGAAATCTGGGAATGGGGATCTGGGAGTGTGGGAAAAGCCAGGAATGGCGCTGGGAATGGGGATCCGGGAAAAGCCGGGAATGGGGATCTGGGAAAAGCCGGGAATGGGGATCTGGGAAAATCCAGGAATGGGGATCCGGGAAAAGCCGGGAATGGGGATCTGGGAAAAGCCGGGAATGGGGATCCGGGAAAAGCCGGGAATGGGGATCCGGGAAAAGCCGGGAATGGGGATCTGGGAAAAGCCGGGAATGGGGATCCGGGAAAAGCCGGGAATGGGGATCCGGGAAAAGCCGGGAATGATGCTGGGAATGGGTGGGGCTCGGGATCGGGGTTTGTGAATTTTTTATTGCTCCTTCCTTAATTTTGATTTGGGCATTTCCATGGAATTTCATGGAATTGGATTTTCCCGGATTTTGTTTTCCTTTTTTGGTTTTTGTTTTTGTTTATTTATTGGGGTTTTTTTCTTTCCTTGGTTTTATTTTTAATTTTTTTATCTTAAGTTTTATTTTTAATTTTAGTTTTATTTCAGATCTTACATTTTTAATTTAATTTTTTAATTTATGTTTACTTTTATTTCTATTTCTATTTCTATTTCTATTTCTATTTCTATTTTTTTTTTAATTTTTATTTTTAACTTTATTTCTATTTTTAATTTTATTTTTAATCTTAATTTTAATTCTAATTTTATTGTAATTTTTAATTTTATTTTTATTTCTGATTTTATTTTCAATTTTATTTTTATTCTTAATTTTCCTTCAAATCTTATCTTTATTTTCAATTTAATTTTGTTCTTATTTTTATTTTTGTTCTTTGTTTTATTTTTATTTTTAATTTTATTTTGATTTCCATTTTAAATTTTATATTTTTTATTTTATTTTTTTAGATTTTATTTTTATTTTAAGTCTATTTTAAATGATTTTTTTATTGTTACTGTTATTTTTAATTTTATTTCTATTTTATTTCTGTTTTTAATCTTAATTTTGCTTTTATTTCAAACCACTTTTTTTTATTTCTGAATTTATTTTAAAATTTATTTGAATTCTTGATTTTAAATTTTATTTTCAATGTTATTTTAAACTATTTTAAAATTCATTTCAAATTTAATTTAATCTTATTTTTAACTTTACTTTTAATTTTAATTTTTTTAAAATTATGTTTAATCCTATTTTTGATTTTACTTTTAATTTTAATTTTAAAATTTATTCTAATTTTAATTTTATCCCAATTTTATATTTTATTTTCATTTTGATTTGAATTTTTAAATATTTATTTATTTTATCAATTCCTAATTCTTTCAAAATTTCCCCGATTTTCCATGAACGAATTCCCAGGAATTCCTTCCCAATCCTTTCTTTTTTATTTGGGATTCATTTCCTTGGATTATTTTGATGATGGAAAGGAAAAAACGCCCCAAAATCCAGGGAAAATCCAGGGAAAACAGAGAATCCCTGGGAATTCCGGGTGGATTCTGCTCCTGAAATCCCAAAGATTTTTTGGGAATTCCACCTGGATTGCCCTTCTGAAATCCTGAATATTTGTGGGAATTCTACCTGGATTTTTGGGAATTCTGAGTGGATTCTGCTCCAGGAATCCCAGAGATTTTTGAGGATCCCAGCTGGATTATCCCTAAACCCCAGCGATCTTCGGGAATTCGCTTGGATTTCTCTTAAATCCCAGGATTCTTTGGGAATTCCAGGGAATTCCAGTTAGATTGTTCTTAAATCCAAGAGATCTTTGGGAATTCCTTGGATTTCCTTTAATCCCAACAATCTTCGGGAATTCTGGGCAGATTATCCCAAAATCCCAACAATTATTGGGAATTCTGGTTGAAGTATCCCTAAATTGCAAGAATCTTTAGGAATTTCTGTTGGTTTTCCCATAAATCTTTGGGAATTCTGGGCAGATTATCCTTAAACCCCAGAAATCCCCAAAAATCTTTGGGAATTCTGTTGGATTATCCCAAAATGCCAAAGATTTCTGGGAATTCCGGGCAGATTATCCTTAAATCCCAGAAATCTTTGGGAATTCCACTTGGATTTCCCTTAAATCTTTGGGAATTCCGGGCAGATTATCCCAAAATCCCACAGATCTTTGGGAATTCCGGTTGGATTTCTCTTAAATCCCAGGAATTTTGGGAATTCAGTTTGGATTATCCCAAAACCCCAATAATCTTCGTGAATTCTGGGCAGATTATTCCTAAATCCCGGATATCTTTGGGAATTCCACTTGGATTTCCCTTAAATCTTTGGGAATTCCGGTTGGATTATCCCAAAATCCCCGAAAGTCTTTGGGAATTCTGGTTGGGTTATCCCAAAACCCCAAGGATCTTTGGGATTTCAGTTGGATTTAAGAATTAAGAGAGTTGGATTTCTCTTAAATCCCAGAAATCTTTGGGAATTCACTTGGATTTCTCTTAAATCTTTGGGAATTCCGGTTGGATTATCCCAAAACCCCAATAATCTTTGGGAATTCCAGTTGGATTATCCCTAAATCCCAGGAATCTTTGGGAATTCTGAGCAGATTATCCCAAAACCCCAGCAATCTTCAGGATTTCACTGGAATTATTCCAAAACCCCACCAATCTTTGGGAATTCCAGTTGGATTATCCCAAAATCCCCGAAAATCTTTGGGAATTCTGGTTGGATTTCTCTTAAATCCCAGGAATTTTGGGAATTCCGGGTAGATTACCCCAAAATCCCAACAATCCTTGGGAATTCCAGTTGGATTATCCCTTAAATCTGTGGGAATTCTGGGAAGATTATCCTTAAACCCCGGAAATCCCCAAAAATCTTTGGGAATTCAGTGGGATTATCCCAAAACCCCAAAGATCTTTGGGATTTCGGTTGGATTAAAGAGTTAAGAGAGTTGGATTTCTCTTAAATCCCAGGAATCTTTGGGATTTCACTTGGATTATCCCAAAACCCCACCAATCTTTGGGAATCTCGGCCATCTCCAAAATTCCCCAACCCCTCCTTCCAACCCCCCCTGGATTCCCGCTCCCCTCGGGATGAGAATTCCCGGGAATTCCGTGCTGATTCCCGTTGCCGTTCCCAGTGAACGGCGTTCCGTGGCCGCAGGAGTCTCCGCGCCGCAGCAGCCGCAGTTTCCAGTGCCGGATGTTGCTGCGGCCGCCGGAGGAGCCGGGAGCCGACGGCGCCGAAATGCGACCGCGCTACGAGGTCATGCAGTGCTTCACCGGCTGCCAGCCACGGAGACTGCAGGAGGAGGGGGAAGGTGGGAATAAACCACGGGAATGTGGGAATAAACCACGGGAAAATCTGGGAATGATCCCGGGAATAAACCACGGGAATGTGGGAATAAACCACGGGAAAATCTGGGAATGATCCCGGGAATAAACCACGGGAATGTGGGAATAAACCACGGGAAAATCTGGGAATGATCCCGGGAATAAACCACGGGAATGTGGGAATAAACCACGGGAAAATCTGGGAATGATCTCAGGAATAAACCACGGGAAGGTGGGAATGATCCCATGGGAATGTGGGAATAACCTATGGGAAAATCTGGGAATGATCCCGGGAATAAACCATGGGAATGTGGGAATAAACCATGGGAAAATCTGGGAATTATCCCATGGGAATGTGGGAATGTGGGATGGGATGCGGTGCTTCACCGGCTGCCAGCCACGGAGACTGCAGGAGGAGGGGGAAGGTGGGAATAATCCACGGGAATGTGGGAATAAACCATGGGAAAATCTGGGAATGATCCTGGGAATAACCCACGGGAATTATCCCATGGGAATGTGGGAATGATCCCAGGAATAACCCGTGGGAATGTGGGAATTATCCCAGGAATAACCCACGGGAATTATCCCATGGGAATATGGGAATGTGGGATGGGATGCGGTGCTTCACCAGCTGCCAGCCACGGAGGCTCCAGGAGGAGGGGGAAGGTGGGAATAAACCACGGGAATGTGGGAATAAACCATGGGAAAATCTTGGAATGATCCCAGGAATAAACCACAGGAATGTGGGAATAAACCACGGGAAAATCTGGGAATGATCCCGGGAATAAACCACGGGAATGTGGGAATAAACCATGGGAAAATCTTGGAATGATCCCGGGAATAAACCACAGGAATGTGGGAATAAACCACGGGAAAATCTGGGAATGATCCCGGGAATAAACCACGGGAAGGTGGGAATGATCCCATGGGAATGTGGGAATAACCTATGGGAAAATCTGGGAATGATCCCGGGAATAAACCACGGGAATGTGGGAATAAACCACGGGAAAATCTGGGAATGATCCCGGGAATAAACCACGGGAATGTGGGAATAAACCACGGGAAGGTGGGAATGATCCCGGGAATAAACCACGGGAATGTGGGAATAACCTATGGGAAAATCTGGGAATGATCCTGGGAATAAACCACGGGAATGTGGGAATAACCTATGGGAAAATCTGGGAATGATCCTGGGAATAAACCACGGGAATGCGGGAATAAACCATGGGAAAATCTGGGAATGATCCCGGGAATAACCCACGGGAATTATCCTGGGAATGTGGGATGGAATGCGGTGCTTCACCGGCTGCCAGCTGCGGAGACTGCAGGAGGAGGGGGAAGGTGGGAATTTGGGATTGGGATGGGATTGGGATTGGGATTTGGATTGAGATGGGATTGGATTGGGATTGGGATTTGGATTGAGATGGGATTGGATTGGGATTGCGATGGGAATTTGGGATTGGAATGGGTTTGGAATGGGAATGGATGAGGTTGGGATTGGGATTGGGACTGGGATTGGGGTTGGGATTGGGGTTGGAACGGGGATTGAGGTTGGGATTGGGATGAGGTTGAGATTGGAATGGGGTGGAGGATTGTAATTGGGATTGGGATGGGAATTTGGGATGGGATGATTTGGATTGGATTTGGGAATTGGGATTGGATGGGAATTTGGGATTTGAATTTGGAGGATGGGATGGGAATGGATGAGGTTGGGATTGGGATTAGGATGAGACTGAGACTGGGATTGGGATGACAGTGCAGGAATGGGACTGGGATTGGGATTGGAACTGGGACTGGGACTGGGATTGGGACTGGGATTGGGATTGGAACTGGGATTGGAACTGGGATTGGGACTGGGATTGGGGCTGGGATTGGGACTGGGATTGGGATTGGGACTGGGATTGGGATTGGGACTGGGATTGGAACTGGGACTGGGATTAGAATTGGGATTGGGACTGGGATTGGGACTGGGACTGGGACTGGGATTGGGTCTGGGATTGGGATTCAGGCGGGGCCGGATCCGTTGTCGCTCTCCCTCTCTGAGCCCCTTTCCCTGCCCCATCCAGCTTTTCCCACCGCGTTCCCGGGATGAATCCCACCATTCCCACAGGAGATCCTGCCCGGAAGGGACAGATTCCACCTATCCCGTTATCCCGACATCCCGGAAATCCCCACAATCAACTCCCCCACCCCCCCCCGAGCCTTTCCCAGGGAATTTTAGGGAATTAAATCCCATTCCCTCAGCAGGGAGGGAGGAAATTCCTCCAGGAAAACGCTCCCAGGGCAGGGAATCAAACCCCGGAGCGAGATTGGGATTCAAAGCTGGAATTCCCGGAAGGTTTCCGGCATTCCCGACGTTTTTCCCGGTGTTTTTCCCAGATTTCCAGTCGTGTCTGATCTGCATCGCCCGGAGGCTGCCGCGCCCGGCCCCCCAAGCCCCGGTCGAGTCCTTCGTCACCAAACAGGACACCACGGGTAAATTCCCGGGAATTCTGCCCCAAATCCCGGGATTTTGGGGGGTCCGGAGGTTGGGGATTTGTGGGAAGGACGGGTGGGAATTGTGGAATTCCGGGATGGTTTGGGGTGGGATTCATGGAGCTGGAATCGCATCCAGCCCCGCGGTGCCGGGGGGATCCCGGCGTTCCTTGGGTGTTCCCAGGGATTCTTTGGGAATTTCTTCCCAAGATCCCGGCCAGAGCTCCCCTTTTCCCATGGAATTCTCTCCATTCCCAGCCTGGGGTTGGATCCAGCCCCATCCCAAGGGAAGGAATTTCGGGAATTCCCTGGGAATTGGGGACTCCAGGAAGGGTCTCCCTTCCCAGAATTCCATAAAAATCCCTTGGGATGAATCCTGAGCCTCCTGGATCCCAGAATCCCAGAATTCCTTGGGATGGGATCCGTGGATTTCGAATCCCATCTCATTCCCAACCCCATCCAGCTTTTCCTTGGACGCTCCCAGGGATTCTTCGGGAATTCCTCCCAAAATCCCTCCCCCTTTTTCCAGGGAGTTCCCAGCCTGGGAATCCATCCCAACCCCAACTCTGGGCAGGAATTTCAGGAATTCCCTGGAAATTTGGAATTCCATGAAGAATCTCCCTTCCCAGAATTCCATAAAACCCCTTCGGGATCGATCCTGACCACCCTCAACCCCAAAATCCTTCGGACCAGCACCTCCCCCTCGCTTTCCCGCCCACCATTCCCAACTTCCCGAATTTCCCAAATCCCTTTTTTCCCGGGGCTCGTTTTCCCAGGAAAAATCATCTCCATCGACACCAGCTCCCTGCGCGCCGCCGGCCGGACGGGCTGGGAGGATCTGGTCCGGAAATGCATCTACGCCTTCTTCCAGCCCCAGGGCCGCGAGCCCTCCTACGCCAAGCAGCTCTTCCAGGAAGGTAATCCGGGAACGGGAATTCCTCGGGAATTTTCCAGGATTTTTCCGAGATTTTTTTTCTGGGATTTTAAAGGGGTTTTTTTTAGCGCGGATTCGGCGCTGGAGCGACGGCGCGGTGATTTTAGCGGGGTTTTTTTTTGGGGGGGGGGGTTTTCTGGAGGTTTTCCTGGGATTTTCTTGGGTTTTTCCAGTTTTTTCCAGGTTTTTCTTGGGAATTTTGTGTTTTTCCATTCAGCGATGACCCTGGCACCACCTCGAGCTCCTCGTCCCCTGCTCGTCCAGCGCCGGCTCGGTGCCGACTCCCCTTTGTCCCATTGTGATTTTTGGGATGAATTTCCCTTGAAATGGGGATTTTGGGATTTTCTCAGGATTTTCTCGGGATTTTTCCAGGATTTTTCCATGTTTTTCCCAGAATTTTCCCAGGATTTAGGTGTTTTCCCCTCAGTGATGACCCCGACACCACCTCAAGCCCCTCGTCCCCTTCCCGCCCTGCGCCGGCTCCGTGCTGACTCCCCTTCGTCCCATTGCGATTTTTGGGATGAATTTCCCTTGAAATGGGGATTTGGGGATTGGATTGGGATTTTCTCAGGATTTTTCCATGTTTTTCCCAGGATTTAGGTGTTTTTCCCCTCAGTGATGACTCGGGGCGTGGCCTTCAGCCCCTTGTGAGTTTCCTGCCGAGCTCCGGCTCCGTGCCGACTCCCCCCTTGTCCTACTGTGATTTTTGGGATCCGAGTGGGATTTTCTTGGGATTTTCTCAGGACATTCCCAGTTTTTTCCCAGATTTTCCCTGGAATTCTGTGTGTTTTCCCCTCAGTGATGACCTTGGGCTCAGCTTTGAGCCCCTCGTACCCTTCCCCCCCAGCGCTGGCTCGGTGCCGACTCCCCTTTGTCCCATTGTGATTTTTGGGATTAATTTCCCTTGAAGTGGGGATTTTGGGATTTTCTCAGGATTTTCTCGGGATTTTTCCAGGATTTTTCCATGTTTTTCTCAGAATTTTCCCAGGATTTAGGTGTTTTCCCCTCAGTGATGACCCCGACACCACCTCAAGCCCCTCATCCCCTTCCCGCCCAGCACCGGCTCCGTGTTGAGGATTTTTAGCATTTTCTTGGGGTTTTCCCAGGATTTCTTCAGGATTTTCTCAAAATTTTCCCAGCTGTTCCCATATTTTTCCCTGTTTTCCCTGGAATTCTGTGTGTTTCCCCTCAGTGATGACGCGGGGCGCGGCCTTCAGCCCCTCGTCCCCTTCCCGCCCTGCGCCGGCTCCGTGCCGACTCCCCTTTGTCCCATTGTGATTTTTGGGATTAATTTCCCTTGAAGTGGGGATTTTGGGATTTTCTCAGGATTTTCTCGGGATTTTTCCAGGATTTTTCCATGTTTTTCTCAGAATTTTCCCAGGATTTAGGTGTTTTCCCCTCAGTGATGACCCCGGCACCACCTCAAGCCCCTCATCCCCTTCCCGCCCTGCGCCGGCTCCGTGCTGACTCCCCTTCGTCCCATTGCGATTTTTGGGATGAATTTCCCTTGAAATGGGGATTTGGGGATTGGATTGGGATTTTCTCAGGATTTTCTCGGGATTTTTCCAGGATTTTTCCATGTTTTTCTCAGAATTTTCCCAGGATTTAGGTGTTTTCCCCTCAGTGATGACCCCGACACCACCTCAAGCCCCTCGTCCCCTTCCCGCCCAGCACCGGCTCCGTGCTGAGGATTTTTAGCATTTTTTTTTGATTTTCCCAGGATTTCTTCAGGATTTTCTCAAAATTTTCCCAGCTGTTCCCATATTTTTCCCTGTTTTCCCTGGAATTCTGTGTGTTTCCCCTCAGTGATGACGCGGGGCGCGGCCTTCAGCCCCTCGTCCCCTTCCCGCCCTGCGCCGGCTCCGTGCTGACTCCCCTTTGTCCCATTGTGATTTTTGGGATGAATTTCCCTTGAAATGGGGATTTGGGGATTTTCTCAGGATTTTCTCGGGATTTTTCCATGTTTTTCTCAGAATTTTCCCAGGATTTAGGTGTTTTCCCCTCAGTGATGACCCCGACACCACCTCAAGCCCCTCGTCCCCTTCCCGCCCAGCACCGGCTCCGTGCTGAGGATTTTTAGCATTTTCTTGGGGTTTTCCCAGGATTTCTTCAGGATTTTCTCAAAATTTTCCCAGCTGTTCCCATATTTTTCCCTGTTTTCCCTGGAATTCTGTGTGTTTCCCCTCAGTGATGACGCGGGGCGCGGCCTTCAGCCCCTCGTCCCCTTCCCGCCCTGCGCCGGCTCGGTGCCAAATGTCCCAGTTCTCTATCAGGATTTATAACATTTTCTTGGGATTTTCTTGGAATTTTCTTGGAATTTTCTCAGGATTTTCTCGGGATTTTCCCAGTTTTTTCCCTGTTTTCCCTGGAATTCTGTGTGTTTTGCCCTCAGTGATGACTCGGGGCGCGGCCTTCAGCCCCTCGTCGCTTTCCTGCTGAGCGTCGGCTCCGTGTTGAAGACTTTTAGCATTTTTTTTTAATTTCTGGGGATTTTTTTCAGGATTTTCTTGGGATTTTCTCAGGATTTTTCCTGGATTTCCCTGGAATTCTCCTGGAATTCTGTGTTTTTCCCCTCAGTGATGACGCGGGGCGCGGCCTTCAGCCCCTCATCCCCTTCCCACCCAGCGCCGGCTCCGTGCCGACTCCCCTTTGTCCCACTGTGATTTTTGGGATTCTTTTCAGGATTCTCTCGGGATTTTCTTGGGATATTCCCAGGATTTCCTGGAATTCTCTTGGAATTCCGTGTGTTTTCCCCTCAGTGATGACGCGGGGCGCGGCCTTCAGCCCCTCGTACCGCTTCACGCTGAGCGACGGCTCGGTGCTGAGCGCCCACACCAAGTGCAAGCTCTGCTACCCCTCGAGCCCGGAGCTGCAGCCCTTCATCATGGGCATCCACGTCATTGACAGGTGCGCCATTCCCAAAGAATTCCCGGAATTCCCGGAATTCCAGCCCGGAATTCCCACCCCTGGGCAGCCGGGAGGGAACGCGGAGCCGGCGGTTTGGGGGTTTGGGGGGTTTTTGTTGGCGGAGTTCTGGGGTTTCCTGGGGATTTGGAGTTGGATTGGGATTGGGATTGGGATTGGGATTGGGATGGGATTGGATTGGGATTGGATTGGGATTGGGATGGGATTGAGATGGGATTGGGATGGGATTGGGATTGGATCAGGAATGGGTTTGGGATTGGGATTGGGATGGGATTGGATTGGGATGGGATTGGATTGGGATGGGATTGGATTGGGATTGGATTGGGATGGGATGGGATTGGGATGGGATTGGGATTGGGATGGGATTGGATTGGGATGGGATTGGATTGGGATGGGATTGGATTGGGATTGGATTGGGATGGGATTGGATTGGGATGGGATGGGATTGGGATGGGATTGGGATGGGATTGGATTGGGATGGGATTGGATTGGGATGGGATTGGATTGGGATGGGATTGGATTGGGATCAGGGATGGGATGGGATTGGGATGGGATTGGGATGGGATTGGATTAGATTGGATTGGGATTGAGATGGGATTGGGATTGGATTGAGATTGGATTGGGATGGGATTGGGATTGGATTGGGATGGGATTGGGATGGGATTGGGATTGGGATTGGATCAGGAATGGGTTTGGGATTGGGATTGGGATGGGATCGGGATTGGGATGGGATTGGATTGGGATGGGATTGGGATTGGGATTGGATTGGAATGGGAATGTGAATGGGATTGGGATGGGATTGGGGTTGGGATGGGATTGGGACTGGGGTTGGGGTTGGATTGGGATTGGGATCAGGATGCGAATGAGATTGGGATCTGAATTGGGATTGGATTGAGATTAGGATAGGATTGGGTTTGGGATTCAGATTAGGATGGGATTAGGATTAGGATTGGACTGGGATTGGGATTGGGATTGGGACTGGGATTGGGATTGGATCAGGATTGGGATTGGGATGGGATTGGGATTGGGATGGGATTGGGATTGGCATCAGGAATGGGATTTGGATTGGGATTGGGATTGGATCAGGATTGGGATTGGGAATGGGATTGGGATGGGGATTGGCATCAGGATTGTGCTTCCAGGCCCTCTCATCCCATATTTTCCAGCCCTGTGTTTTTTTCCTGGTTTTTTGCTCCCGGAATTCCGGTGGGTTGGGAGGAAGGCTTGGAACAGTGGGAATTCCAAGCAGGGAATTTCCAGAATTCCTGCTGCAATCTGAGCCAAGTTTGGGAATTCCAGACTCTGGGAAAAGCTTGGAGCAGCCGGAATTCCAAGCAGGGAATTTTCAGGATCCTCCCCACCGCTGAGAGCCTCCAGATCCCGGGCAAACGCCGCTTTTCCCACGTTTTTCCGCAGGGATCACGGAATTCTGTCTCCGCCGGAGGCTCCCGGCCTGGCCCTGCCGCGCCTGAATCCCAGCGTTCCTTCCCTCCCTCCATCCAACGGCTCCGCTCCTCATCCCGCCAATCCCGGCTCCGGGAGTTTCGGGAACGCTCCGGGATCCGCCTTAAGCCAAAGCCCCGGGAATTCCCACCCTTTATCCCGCGGCGGCTCCCCCATGAACAGCCCCGGAATTCCGGCGTCGCAATTCCTGTCCCCCCGGCACCGCGGCAGCCCCGGAGCCGCTCCCAGGTCCCGCGGGTCCGCCGGGAATCCTTTCCCGCCTCCTTCCTCCTCCTCCTCCTCGTCCGGCGGCAATTCCCGGCCTTTTCCCAACTCCACGCTTCCCGATCCATCGGCGTTCCCGCGGCAACCCAGCTCCCAAAACTCTCCGGGACGTTTGGGCGGGAAGAACGAATCCAAGGACGGCGATCCCGACAAAACGGCCGACGCCGGAATTCCGGGAATTCTCCCGGGATCGGACGGGAACGATGCCAAGTGTCCTCCCCAAGCCACCAGCCAGCGGCTGGTGCAGCTCCTGGCCAGCACGGCCGAGCAGCAGCTGCGGCACCGCGGCGATCCCGAAATTCCCAAGGATTCTTTGGGATCGGGAGCGGGGAATTGCGGCGGTTCCTCGTCGTCGTGTCCGTCGTCGCACAGCTCGCTGACGGAGCGCCACAAAATCCTGCACCGGCTGCTCCAGGAGGGAAATCCCACGGATCCTGCGGCGGGGAGTAACGAGGAGAAGAAGGAGAACAACGGGAACGCGGCGCCGGAGAAAAAGGAATCCAAGGATCATCAGCTGCTCCGGTACCTCCTGGATAAGGACGAGAAGGAGTCGGGAGCCGGGATCAGCCTGGACGACGTCAAGGTCAAGATGGAAAAGGGGGAAAATTCCGAGGCCGTTCCCAAAATTCCCGTGGGAGAAGAGGGAAAGGCGGAGCCGCAGGGGCAGGTGGGGAATCCGTGGGGGTTTATGTGGGAATTGCGGGGGGATTTGATTGGGAATTGGGGGGGGATTTATTTGGGAATTCTGGGAATTGTGGGGATTTTATTGGGAATTCTGGGGGGATTTTATTTGGGAATTGTGGGGGGATTTGTTTGGGATTTGTGGGGGGATTTGATTGGGAATTGGGGGAATTGTGGGGGGATTTATTTGGGAATTGTGGGGGGATTTATTTGGGAATTCTGGGGGGATTTATTTGGGAATTGTGGGGGGATTTGATTGGGAATTGGGGGAATTGTGGGGGGATTTATTTGGGAATTGTGGGGGGATTTATTTGGGAATTCTGGGGGGATTTATTTGGGAATTGTGGGGGGATTTTATTTGGGAATTGTGGGAATTGTGGGGGGATTTATTTGGGAATTGTGGGGGGATTTATTTGGGAATTCTGGGAATTGTGGGGGGATTTATTTGGGAATTCCGGGAATCCATGGGGGGATTTATTTGGGAATTCTGGGGAATCCATGGAGGGATTTTATTTGGGAATTCTGGGAATTGTGAGGGGATTTATTTGGGAATTCTGGGGAAACGATGGGGATTTTTTTGGGGGAATTCTTGGAATCCATGGGGGGATTTTTTTGGGGGGAATTGTGGGAATTGTGAGGGGATTTATTTGGGAATTGTGGGAATTGTGGGGGGATTTATTTGGGAATTGTGGGAATTGTGGGGAGATTTTATTTGGGAATTGTGGGAATTGTGGGGGGATTTATCTAGGAATTCTGGGGAATCCATGGGGGGGGATTTTATTGGGAATTGTGGGGGGATTTATTTGGGAATTGTGGGGAATCCATGGGGGGATTTATTTGGGAATTCTGGAAATTCTGGGGCGATTTTATTTGGGAATTCTAGGAATTGTGGGGGGATTTATTTGGGAATTCCGGGAATCCATGGGGGGATTTATTTGGGAATTCTGGGAATTGTGGGGGGATTTATTTGGGAATTGTGGGGAATCCATGGGAGGATTTTATTGGGAATTGTGGGAATTGAGGGGATTTTATTTGGGAATTCTGGGAATTGTGGGGGGATTTATTTGGGAATTCTGGGGAAACCATGGGGGGGGATTTTATTGGGAATTGTGGGGGGATTTATTTGGGAATTCTGGGAATTGTGGGGAGATTTATTTGGGAATTCTGGGGAAACCATGGGAGGATTTTATTGGGAATTCTGGGAATTCTGGGGGAATTTTATTGGGAATTGTGGGAATTGAGGGGATTTTATTTGGGAATTCTGGGAATTGTGGGGGGATTGATTTGGGAATCCATGGGGATTTTTTTTTTTTTTGGGAATTCTGGGAATTGGGAATCCGTGGCGGTTTTTTTGGGAATTGTGGGGAATCCGTGAGGGGATTTTATTGGGAATTCTGGGAATTGAGGGTTGGGTGTTGGGGAGATCCGGTGGAAATTTGGGGATTTATCCCGGTTTTTTATGGGATTTATTCCCAAAATCCCGGCCTGAGCTCGGTTTTCCTGGGAATTCTGGGAATTCCCTCCATTCCCAGCCTGGGGTTGGATCCAGCCCCATCCCAAGGGAAGGGATTTTGGGAATTCCCTGGGAATTGGGGACTCCAGGAAGGGTCTCCCTATCCCAGAATTCCATAAAAATCCCTCGGGATGGATCCTGAGCCTCCTGGATCCCGGAATCCCGGAATGGCTTCAGTAATTCCCAAATAATTCCAGAATAATTCCCAAAAAATTCCTGAATAATTCCCAAATAATTCCCGAATAATTCCAGAATAAATTCCCAAATAATTCCAGAATAATTCCAGAAATATTCAAAAATAATTCCCGAATAATTCCTGAATAATTCCCAAATAATTCCTGAATAATTCCTGAATAATTCCCGAATAATTCCCAAATAATTCCAGAATAATTCCCAAATAATTCCAGAATAATTCCCAAATAATTCCAGAATAATTCCCAAATAATTCCAGAATAATTCCCAAATAATTCCTGAATAATTCCCGAATAATTCCTGAATAATTCCCAAATAATTCCAGAATAATTTCAGATCCAGTCCCAGGCTGGGAATGGAGGGAATTCCCTGGGAAAACGGGGAGGGATTTGGGATTTGGGAAGGAATTCCTGGGGTATCCCAAAAAAAAAACCCCAAATCCCAGAAAATCCCTGGATTTCCTTTCCCAAATTCCATAAAAATCCCTGGGGATGGATCCTGAGCCTCCTGGATCCCGGAATTCTGGAAAGGGAATGGATTTGGGAATGGGAAATCGGGAAAGGGGAAAAGGAAAAAAAGGAAAAAATAAAAAGGGAAAAGGAAAAAAAATTAAAAATGACATTTTTTCCTTAATTTGAACTTGGGAATTTCGGGAATTCCGGGAATTCTGGGAATTCTGGAGCTCCTCTGCGAGCTCAGCCAAATCCCAGATTTTTCCTGGTTGATTCCAGGATTTTTCCCAGACAAATCCCAGATTTCTCCTTCCTGAATTCAGGATTTTCCCTGGCCAATTCCAGGATTTTTCTTGCCTCATTCCAGGATTTTTTGTGGCCAAATCCCAGATTTTTCCTGTCTGATTCCCAGATTTTTTTCTGACCAAATCCCGGATTTTTCCTTTCTGAATCCTGGATTTTTCCTGGCTGAATCCTGGAATTTTTTAGGCTGAATCCCAGATTTTTCCTGGCTCATTCCCAGATTTTTTCTGGCCAATTCCGGGATTTTTCTTGGCTGAATCCCGGATTTTTCGTGTTTTTCTCGGTTGATTCCAGGATTTTTCCTGCTCATTCCCGGATTTTTCCTTCTTTTCCGTAGTTCAAACTTGGGATTTCTGGGAATCCTGGGAATTGTGGAGCTCCTCTGGGAGCTCTGCCTCATTCCAGGATTTTTCCTGTCTGATTCCAGGAATTTTCCTGGTTTTTTTCTGGTTGATTCCAAGATTTTTCCTGGTTGAATCCCAGATTTTTTTCCTGCCTCATTCCAGGATTTTTCCCATCTAATTCCAGGATTTTTCCTGGTTAATTCCACAATTTTTCTCAGCTGAATCCTGGATTTTTCCCGTCTGATTCCAGGATTTCTCCTGCTTTTTTTTCTGGTTGATTCCAAGATTTTTCCTGGTTGAATCCCAGATTTTTTTCTTGCCTGATTCCAGGATTTTCCTGGCCAATTCCAGGATTTTTTCCTTGTTGATTCCAGGATTTTTCCCAGCTGAATCCCAGATTTTCCTGGTTTTTTCTGGTTAAATCCAGGATTTCTCCTGCTTTTTTTTCTGGCTGATTCCAAGATTTTTCCTGCCTCATTCCAGGATTTTTCCTGGACAATTCCAGGATTTTCCCTGGCTCACTCCAGGATTTTTCCCAGCCAAATCCTGGAAATTTTCGGGCTGATCCCAGGATTTTTCTCAGTTAATTCCAGGATTTTCCCCATCTGATTCCCAGATTTTTCCTGGATAAATCCAGGATTTTTCCCGGATAATTCCAGGATTTTTCCCATCTGATGCCCGGATTTTTCCTGGCCAATTCCAGGATTTTTCCTGGCCAATTCCAGGATTTTTCCCGGATAATTCCAGGATTTTTCCCAGCCAAATCCTGGAATTTTTCAGGCTGATCCCAGGATTTTTCAGGGTTAATTCCCGGATTTTTCAGGGTTAATTCCAGGATTTTTCCCGGTTAATTCCCGGATTTTTCCCATCTGATTTCCAGATTTTTCCTGGATAATTCCAGGATTTTTCCCGGTTAATTCCCGGATTTTTCAGGGTTAATTCCAGGATTTTTCCCAGTTAATTCCCGGATTTTTCAGGGTTAATTCCCGGATTTTTCCTGGATAATTCCAGGATTTTTCCCGGTTAATTCCAGGATTTTTCCCATCTGATTCCCGGATTTTTCCTGGATAATTCCAGGATTTTTCCCAGCCAAATCCTGGAATTTTTCAGGCTGATCCCAGGATTTTTCCGGGTTAATTCCCGGATTTTTCAGGGTTAATTCCAGGATTTTTCCCGGTTAATTCCAGGATTTTTCCCATCTGATTTCCAGATTTTTCCTGGATAATTCCAGGATTTTTCCCGGTTAATTCCCGGATTTTTCCGGGTTAATTCCAGGATTTTTCCCAGTTAATTCCCGGATTTTTCAGGGTTAATTCCCGGATTTTTCCTGGATAATTCCAGGATTTTTCCCGGTTAATTCCAGGATTTTTCCCATCTGATTCCCGGATTTTTCCTGGATAATTCCAGGATTTTTCCCAGCCAAATCCTGGAATTTTTCAGGCTGATCCCAGGATTTTTCCGGGTTAATTCCCAGATTTCTCAGGGTTAATTCCAGGATTTTTCCCGGTTAATTCCAGGATTTTTCCCATCTGATTCCCGGATTTTTCCTGGATAATTCCAGGATTTTTCCGGGTTAATTCCCGGATTTTTCCGGGTTAATTCCAGGATTTTTCCCAGTTAATTCCCGGATTTTTCAGGGTTAATTCCCGGATTTTTCCTGGATAATTCCAGGATTTTTCCCGGTTAATTCCAGGATTTTTCCCATCTGATTCCCGGATTTTTCCTGGATAATTCCAGGATTTTTCCCAGCCAAATCCTGGAATTTTTCAGGCTGATCCCAGGATTTTTCAGGGTTAATTCCCGGATTTTTCAGGGTTAATTCCAGGATTTTTCCCGGTTAATTCCAGGATTTTTCCCATCTGATTTCCAGATTTTTCCTGGATAATTCCAGGATTTTTCCCGGTTAATTCCCGGATTTTTCCGGGTTAATTCCAGGATTTTTCCGGGTTAATTCCCAGATTTCTCAGGGTTAATTCCAGGATTTTTCCCGGTTAATTCCCGGATTTTTCAGGGTTAATTCCAGGATTTTTCCCATCTGATTTCCAGATTTTTCCTGGATAATTCCAGGATTTTTCCGGGTTAATTCCCGGATTTTTCCAGGTTAATTCCCGGATTCTTCCCGGTTAATTCCCGGATTTTTCCCATCTGATTCCCGGATTTTCCCTTCTTTCCCGCAGTTCTCGGCCGAGCTGGAGCAGCTGGATCAGCTCCTGCCTTCCTTGGAAAAACCGGCGCCGATTCCCGGGATTTGCGGCCCGGAAAGGAACGAATCCGGAAATTCCGGAGTGTCCGGAGGGACCAGAGCCCCCACGGGTACGGAAACCCCACGGGAATCCCGGGAATTCCTGGAATTCCGGGAATTCCGGGAATCCAATCCTCACCCCGCGCTCCATCCGGGGTTTTTTTTTCCGGGATGGGGGTGGGAATTCCAAGAAAAAGCCGAGGTTGGGTTTTCTTTGGGAATTTATTTTTTTCCGGAGGAATTTGGAATTTTGGGATGGTTTTGGGGGGAAGGGACAACCTTGGGAATATTCCAAGATTCTGAGTTTTCCATGGAAAAATTCCAGGGATGGGGCGGTCACGGATTTTCTGGGAAAGATTTTCCGAAGCTTTTCCGTGGGAATTCCGTGGGAAAAAAAAAAAATACTGGAATTCCCAGCTGGAATTTTCCCCTTGGAATTTTTTCCACTGGAATTTTCCCCTCGGAATTTTTTTCCCTTGGAATTTTCTCCCTTTGGAATTTTTTCCCTTTTCCCAAAAAAAAAAAAAACAAAAAAAAAAAAACCAAAAATAAAAAGGAGATTCCGGCTTTTCCCAATTCCCCGGAAAAGGAAATCCCACGGAATCGAGGCCGGGAAAATTCCGGAACTTTGGGAATTCCGGCGGCTCCGGGGGGTCGCGGATCGATGACGTCGCCGTTCCCGCGGAATTCCGGGAATTTCCTGGAATTTGGGACCTTTCCCTCCTCTGGAAATTCGGGAATTCCCAATCGGGATTTTCCCATCCGGAATTCCCGGATTTTGGAATTCCCGTCCCCCTCCCCCCCCCCCTTCCCAACCCATCGGTGGAAAAACGGGAATTCTGGGAAAAGTCCCAGGAATTCCTGGAGTTTTCCTGTGAATTCCCAGATTTCTGGCCAGGAATTCCAGGAAATTCCGGATTTGGGATGGAATTCCAATGAAAACTTCGGAGAGAAAAAAACAACTTTGGAATTCTGACCAAAAAAACCCCAAAATTTGGGAATTCTGACCAAAACCACCCAAAATTCGGGAATTTTGGCAAAAAAAACCACCAAAATTTGGGAATTCTGACCAAAATCACACAAAATTTGGGAATTTTGGCCAAAAAAACCCCAAAATTCAGGAATTCTGATCAAAAACCCCCAAAATTCAGGTAATTTGGCAAAAAAACCACCAAAATTTGGGAATTCTGTTCAAAAAACCTCTAAAATTTGGGAATTTTGGCAAAAAGAACCCCAAAATTCGGGAATGTTGGCAAAAAAAAACCCAGATTTGGGAATTCTGGCCAAAAAAAAACCCCAAAATTTGGGAATTTTGGCAAAAAAAACCTCCAAAATTCAGGAATTTTGGCAAAAAAAAACCAAAATTTGGGAATTTTGACCAAAACCACCCAAAATTCGGAATTTTGGCCAAAAAAAACCCCCTAATTTGGGAATTTTGGGGAAAAACCCCAAAATTTGGGAATTCTGACCAAAAAAACCCCAAAATTTGGGAATTCTGACCAAAAAACCCCCAAAATTCGGGAATTTTTTTGCAAAAAAAAACCCAAAATTTGGGAATTCTGACCAAAATCACCCAAAATTTGGGAATTTTGGCAAAAAAAACCCCAAAATTCAGGAATTCTGATCAAAAACCCCCAAAATTCAGGAATTTTGGCAAAAAAAACCACCAAAATTTGGGAATTCTGCCCAAAAAAAGAAACTAAATTTGGGAATTCTGCCCAAAACAACCCAAAATTTGGGAATTCTGCCCAAAAAAACCTCTAAAATTTGGGAATTTTGGCAAAAAAAACCCCAAAATTCAGGAATTTTGATCAAAAACCCCTAAAATTCGGGAATTTTGGCAAAAAAACCACCAAAATTTGGGCATTCTGCCCAAAACCCCCCAAATTTTTTGGAATTCTGCCAAAAAAAAACTCCCCTAATTTGGGAATTTTGGAAAAACCCCAAAATTTGGGAATTCTGACCAAAAAAACCCCCAAAATTCGGGAATTTTGGCAAAAAAAACCACCAAAAATTTGTGAATTCTGCCCAAAACCCCCCAAATTTTTTGGAATTCTGCCCAAAAAAAAACCCCTAATTTGGGAATTTTGGAAAAACCCCCAAAATTTGGGAATTTTGACCAAGAAAAGACACAAAATTTGGGAATTCTGGCCAAAAAAAGACCCAAAATTTGGGAATTTTGGCAAGAAAACCACCAAAAATTGAGAATTCTGCCCAAAAACCCCCAAAATTTTTGGAATTCTGCCCAAAAAAAACCCCTAATTTGGGAATTTTGGAAAAACCCCCAAAAATTGGGAATTTCAACCTAAAAAAAACCACCAAAATTTGTGAATTCTGACCAAAAAACCACCCAAAATTTGGGAATTTTGGCAAAAAAAACCCCAAAATTTGGGATTTCTTCCCAAAAACCTCCCAAAATTTGGGAATTCTGACCAAAAAAACCCCCAAATTTGGGAATTTTGGCAAAACCCCAAAATTTGTGAATCCTGCCCAAAACCCCCCAAATTTTTTTGGAATTCTGCCCAAAAAAAAAAACCCCCTAATTTGGGTATTTTGGAAAAACCCCCAAAATTTGGGAATTCTGGCCAAGAAAAGACCCAAAATTTGGGAATTCTGACCAAAAAACCCCCAAAATTCGGGAATTTTGGCAAAAAAAACCACCAAAATTTGGGATTTCTTCCCAAAAACCTCCCAAAATTTGTGAATTCTGACCAAAAAACCCCCAAAATTCGGGAATTTTGGCAAAAAAACCACCAAAATTTGTGAATTCTGCCCAAAACCCCCCGAATTTTTTGGAATTCTGCCCAAAAAAAACCCCTAATTTGGGAATTTTGGAAAAACCCCCAAAATTTGGGAATTCTGGCCAAAAAAAGACCCAAAATTCGGGAATTCTGCCTGAAATTCTCCCAGAAAACCCCAAATTCCCCAATTCTTTGAATCCCAAGAAATTCCCCATCCCATCCTGCCGCGAATCCCGAGGATTTCTGGGAATTCCGAGCTCTGACCTTTTCCCCTTTCCCCTTTTTTTTTTTTTCCCGCTTTTTTCCAGGAATTCCGGAGCTGGAGCTGGGCGTGGCCGAGGCCGGTTTGGGAATCGCGGGGATCGCGGGGATCGCGGAGCCGGTGCCGTGGGCGGATCCGGGAACGTCGGCGCTGCCCCGCGGGGCCCTGCCCAAGGACGAGTGAGTCATTCCCAAGGTTTTCTTTTTCCCGGGAAACAACAAAAAAATCCGGAAAGTTCCCATCCCAAGGATCGTTCCCGGCTTTTTTTCTCTTTTTTTTTTTTATTCCCCCTTTGGAATTTTTCCCTTTGGAATTTTCCCTTTGGAATTTTCCCTTTGGAATTTTCCCTTCCGGCAATTTCTTTCCATTGGGATTTTTTTTTTCATTGGAATTTCGGGAATTTTTTCCCCTTGGAATTTTTCCCATTGGAAATTTTCCGCTTCGGAATTTTTCCCCCTTGGAATTTTCCGCTTCGGAATTTTTCCCTTTGGAAATTCTCCTCTTGGAATTTTTCCCCTCGGAAATTTTCCCTTTGGAATTTTCCCTTTGGAATTTTCCCTTCCGGCAATTTCTTTCCATTGGGATTTTTTTTTCATTGGAATTTCGGGAATTTTTTCCCCTTGGAATTTTTCCCATTGGAATTTCTCCCCTGGGAATTCTTTCCATTGGGATTTTTTTTTCCTTTGGAATTCTTCTCTTGGAATTTTTTCGCCATTGGAATTTTTTTCCTTGGAATCCTCCCCTTGGAATTTTTTTTCCTTTGGAATTTTTTTTTGCTTTGGAATTTTTTTTCCTTTAGGAATTTCCCCCTTCGGAATTCTTCCCTTGGAAATTTTTCCTTCGGAATTTTCCTGTTGGAATTTCTCCCCTTGGAATTCTTTCCATTGGAATTTTTTCCACTGGGATTTTCCCCTTGGAATTTTGGGATTTTTTTTTCCATTGGAATTTTCCCCCCTTAGGAATTCTCCCATTGGAATTTTTTTCTTTGGAATTCTTCCAGTGGAATTTTTCCCCTTTGGGAATTTTTCGTTGGGATTTTCCCCTTGGAATTTTTCCCCTTTGGAATTTTTTCCGTTGGAATCTTTCCGTTGGAATTTTCCCCTTTGGGAATTTTCCCCTTGGAAATTTTCCCCTTGGAATTTTCCTCTCAGAATTTCCTTCCCCTTTGGAATTCTTTCCATTCCCAGCAGGAAAATTCCAGATTCCCGGAAAAACTGATTCTCCTGGGAAAATCCTTTGGAATTTCAGCTATTCCAGCCAGGAATTCCCATTTTTCCAGGTGGGAATTCCCAGATTTCCGTGAGGGAATTCCCGGTTTTCCGGGTGGGAATTGCGAGATTCCCATTTTTCCTGGATTCCCATTTTTCCTGGCTGGAATTCCCAGGATTTTTCCACCACTTCCCAAAATTCCAGCGGGAATTTCCATCCCAAACCATTCCCGGGATTTTTCTCCTTCTTCCCAAACCGTTCCAGCTTGGAATTTCCTCCATTGGAATTTCCTCCATGGAAATTTTTCCTTTGGGAATTTTTTCCCATTGGAAATTTTCCCATTGGAATTTTTTTTTCTTTTTTTTTGCAATTTGCCAGTTTGGAATTTTTTCCATTGGAAAAAACTGGGAATTCCAGGGTTTCCAGGCAAAAATTCCCATTTTTTTCCCTCTTCCCGAGCCACTTCTGGCGATTCCGGCTCGGATTTCCCGCGGGATTTTTTCCCAGGATTCCCGGGTGGGAATTCCCGGATTTTCCCGCTGAGAATTCCCATTTTTCCATGGGGGAATTCCCATTTTTTCCTGGCAAAAATTCCCATTTTTTTTCCTCTTCCCGAGCCACTTCCGAGTTTTCTCTGCAGATTCTGGCTCGGATTTCCCGCGGGATTTTTCCCGGATTCCCAAATTTCCGGATGGGAATTCCCAGTTTTTTGTGGGTTGGAATTCCCAGATTCCCATTCTTCCTGGATTCCCGCATTTCCAGCTGGAAATTCCCGGCTTTCCAGGTGGAAATTCCCATTTTTTTTCCTCTTCCCGAGCCACTTCCGAGTTCCCTTTGCGCGTTCCGGCTCGGATTTCCCGCGGGATTTTTTTCCCAGGATTCCTGGTTGGGAATTCCCATTTTTTCCTGGCGAGAATTCCCGTTTTTCCAGCGTCGGAATTCCCAATTTTTCTCAGGTGGAAATTCCCTTTTTTTTTTTTTTGTTTTCCTCTTCCCGAACCATTTCCCAGCTCCCTTTGCGCGTTCCGGCTCGGATTTCCCGCGGGATGGATTCCCGGGTGGGAATTCCCGGGTTTTCCCCGCTGAGAATTCCCGTTTTTTCCATGGAGGAATTCCCGGTTTTCCCCGCAGGCCGTGCCCCCTGGACGAGCTGCTGTGCCCGCCCACCACGGCCGAGGGCCGCAGCGACGAGAAGGCGCTGCTGGAGCAGTTGGTCAATTTCCTGAGCGGGAAGGACGAGACGGAGCTGGCGGAGCTCGACCGCGCCCTCGGCATCGACAAACTCGTCCAGGTGGGGATAAAATCCGGGAATAAAACGATGGGAAAGAGGGGGAAAACGGTGGGGAAAAAGGGGAAAAATCCAGGGAAAAAAACAGGAAAAATGGGGGAAAAATCAGGGAAAAAAAGGGGAAAAAATGGAGGAAAGGAAGAGAAAAAAGAGAAAAAAAACCAGGGAAATGAGAGGGGAAAATGGGAAAAAATGGGGAAAAAAAAATGGGAAAAAAAGGGAGAAAAATGGGGAAAATAAGGGGAAAATGGGAGAAAAAATGGGGAAAAATAAGGGAAAAAAAGGGAAAAATGTGGGGAAAAAACAGGTAAAAAAGCCAGGAAAAATCAGGGAAAAATAAGAAATAAAAGGGGGAAAACTGGAGGAAAGGAAGAGAAAAAAGAGAAAAAAAAACAGGGAAATGAGAGGGGAAAATGGGAAAAAATGGGGAAAAAAAATGGGAAAAAAAGGGAGAAAAACGGGGAAAATAAGGGGAAAATTTAGAGAAAAAATGGGGAAAAATAAGGGAAAAAAAGGGAAAAATGTGGGGAAAAAACCAGGTAAAAAACCAGGAAAAATCAGGGAAAAATAAGAAATAAAAGGGGAAAAAATGGAGGAAAGGAAGAGAAAAAAGAGAAAAAAATCAGGGAAATGAGAGGGGAAAATGGGAAAAAATGGGGAAAAAAAAATGGGAAAAAAAGGGAGAAAAGCGGGGAAAATAAGGGGAAAATTAGAGAAAAAATGGGAAAAAATGGGGAAAAAGAGAGAAAAAACCCAGGGAAATAAATGGGAAAGAACATGGGAAAAACAGGGAAAAATGGGGAAAATAAGAGAAAAAAACCTGGGAAATAAATGGGGAAAAATGGGAAATAAATGGGAAAAAGGGAGGAAAAGGAATTTCCTGAGCGGGAAGGACGAGACGGAGCCGGCGGAGCTCGACCGCGCCCTCGGCATCGACAAACTCGTCCAGGTGGGGATAAAATCCGGGAATAAAACGATGGGAAAGTGGGGGAAAAAGGGGAAAAATGAGGGGAAAAAATGGGAAAAATCAGGGGAAAAATGGGGGAAAAATGGGGGAAAAACGGGAGAAATTGGGAAAAAAATGTTGGGAAGAAATGGGAAAAATCAGGGAAAAAAAAGGGGGAAAAAAATTGGGAAAAATCGGGGAAAAATCAGTAAAAAAATGGGAAAAAAAAAATGGGAAAAAAAGGGAGAAAAACGGGGAAAATAATGGGAAAATTAGAGAAAAAATGGGGGAAAAATAAGGGGAAAAAAGGGAAAAATGTGGGGAAAAAAACAGGTAAAAAAGCCAGGAAAAATCAGGGAAAAATTAGAAATAAAAGGGGAAAAAATGGAGGAAAGGAAGAGAAAAAGGAGAAAAAAAACCAGGGAAATGAGAGGGGAAAATGGGAAAAAATGGGGAAAAAAAATGGGAAAAAAAGGGAGAAAAACGGGGAAAATAAGGGGAAAATGGGAGAAAAAATGGGGAAAAATAAGGGAAAAAAAGGGAAAAATGTGGGGAAAAAACCAGGTAAAAAACCAGGAAAAATCAGGGAAAAATAAGAAAAAAAAGGGGGAAAACTGGAGGAAAGGAAGAGAAAAAAGAGAAAAAAAACCCAGGGAAATGAGAGGGGAAAATGGGAAAAAATGGGGAAAAAAAATGGGAAAAAAAGGGAGAAAAACGGGGAAAATAAGGGGAAAATTAGAGAAAAAATGGGGAAAAATGGGGGAAAGATAAGGGAAAAAATAAGGGAAAAAAAGGGAAAAATGTGGGGAAAAAAAGGGGAAAAAAAGTGAAAAAAAGAGGAAAAAACCCAGGGAAATAAAAGGGGAAAAATGGGAGAGAAATGGGAAAAAGGGAGGAAAAGGAATTTCCTGAGCGGGAAGGACGAGACGGAGCCGGCGGAGCTCGACCGCGCCCTCGGCATCGACAAACTCGTCCAGGTGGGGATAAAATCCGGGAATAAAACGATGGGAAAGTGGGGGGAAAGAGGGGAAAATAAGGGAAAAAATGGGAAAAATCAGGGGAAAAATGGGGGAAAAACGGGAGAAATTGGGAAAAAAATGTTGGGAAGAAATGGGAAAAATCAGGGAAAAAAAAGGGGGAAAAATGGGAAAAATCTGGGAAAAATCAGGAAAAAAAAGGAAAAAAAAACCATGGGAAAAAAAGGGAGAAAAACAGGGAAAATAATGGGAAAATTAGAGAAAAAATGGGGGAAAAATAAGGGGAAAAAAGGGAAAAATGTGGGGAAAAAAACAGGTAAAAAAACCAGGAAAAATCAGGGAAAAATAAGAAATAAAAGGGGAAAAAATGGAGGAAAGGAAGAGAAAAAAGAGAAAAAAAACCAGGGAAATGAGAGGGGAAAAATGGGAAAAAATGGGGAAAAAAAAATGGGAAAAAAAGGGAGAAAAACGGGGAAAATAAGGGGAAAATTAGCGAAAAAATGGGGGAAAATGGGGGAAAAAGAGAGAAAAAACCCAGGGAAATAAATGGGAAAGAACATGGGAAAAACAGGGAAAAATGGGGAAAATAAGAGAAAAAAACCTGGGAAATAAATGGGGAAAAATGGGAAATAAATGGGAAAAAGGGAGGAAAAGGAATTTCCTGAGCGGGAAGGACGAGACGGAGCCGGCGGAGCTCGACCGCGCCCTCGGCATCGACAAACTCGTCCAGGTGGGGATAAAATCCGGGAATAAAACGATGGGAAAGTGGGGGGAAAACGGTGGAAAAATGAGGGGAAAAAATGGGAAAAATCAGGGGAAAAATGGGGGAAAAATGGGGGAAAAACGGGAGAAATTGGGAAAAAAATGTTGGGAAGAAATGGGAAAAATCAGGGAAAAAAAAGGGGGAAAAAATGGGAAAAATCAAGGAAAAAATGGGAGAAAATGGGGAAAAGGAAGAGAAAAAAGAGAAAAAAAAAGCAGGGAAATGGGAGGGAAAAATGGGAAAAAATGGGAAAAAAAAAAAGGGAAAAAAAGGGAGAAAAATGGGGAAAATAAGGGGAAAATTAGAGAAAAAATGGGAAAAAATGGGGGAAAAATAAAGGAAAAAAAGGGAAAAATGTGGGGAAAAAACCAGGTAAAAAACCAGGAAAAATCAGGGAAAAATAAGAAATAAAAGGGGAAAAAAATGGAGGAAAGGAAGAGAAAAAAGAGAAAAAAAACCAGGGAAATGAGAGGGCAAAATCGGAAAAAATGGGGTAAAAAAAATGGGAAATAAAGGGAGAAAAGCGGGGAAAATAAGGGGAAAGTTAGAGAAAAAATGGGAAAAAATGGGGAAAAAGAGAGAAAAAACCCAGGGAAATAAATGGGAAAGAACATGGGAAAAACAGGGGAAAAAATGGGGGAAAATAAGAGGAAAAAACCCAGGGAAATAAAAGGGGAAAAATGGGAGAGAAATGGGAAAAAGGAAGGAAGAAGGAAAAGAGGGGAAGGGAAAGGAAAAAGGGAGGAAAAGGAATTTCCTGAGCGGGAAGGACGAGACGGAGCCGGCGGAGCTCGACCGCGCCCTCGGCATCGACAAACTCGTCCAGGTGGGGATAAAATCCGGGAATAAAACGATGGGAAAGTGGGGGGAAAACGGTGGGAAAATGAGGGGAAAATAAGGGAAAAAAATGGGAAAAATCAGGGGAAAAATGGGGGAAAAATGGGGGAAAAACGGGAGAAATTGGGAAAAAAATGTTGGGAAGAAATGGGAAAAATCAGGGAAAAAAAAGGGGGAAAAAAATTGGGAAAAATCAGGGAAAAATCAGGAAAAAAAAGGGAAAAAAAAAACATGGGAAAAAATGGGAGAAAAACAGGGAAAATAATGGGAAAATGGGAGAAAAAATGGGGGAAAAATAAGGGGGAAAAAAGGGAAAAATGTGGGGAAAAAACCAGGTAAAAAACCAGGAAAAATCAGGGAAAAATAAGAAAAAAAAGGGGAAAAAATGGAGGAAAGGAAGAGAAAAAAGAGAAAAAAACCCAGGGAAAACGAGAGGGAAAAATCAGGAAAAAATGGGAAAAAAAACATGGGAAAAAAAGGGAGAAAAATGGGGAAAATAAGGGGAAAATTAGAGAAAAAATGGGAAAAAATGGGGGAAAAATAAGGGGAAAAAAGGGAAAAATGTGGGGAAAAAAACAGGTAAAAAAGCCAGGAAAAATCAGGGAAAAATAAGGGAAAAAAGGGGAAAAAATGGGGGAAAAATGGGAAAAATCAGGAGAAAAAATGGGGGGAGAATAAGGAAAAAAATGGGAAAAATATGGAGGGAAAAAAGGGGAAAAATGGGAAAAATAAGAAAAAAATGAGGAAAAATGGGAAAAAAAGGGTAAAAGGAAAGAAAAGGGGGAAAAATGGGGAAAAATATAGGGAAAAAGTGGGGAAAAAACAAGGAAAAATGGAGGAAAATACAGGGAAAAAATGGGAAAATGAGGAAAAAATGGGGGAAAATGGGAAAAAATTGGTGGGAAGAAATGGGAAAAATGAGGGAAAAATGGGAAAAATGAGGGAAAAATAAGGAAAAAAATGGGAAAAAATGGGGGAAAGAAAGAGAAAAAAAGGAAAAAAGCAGGGAAAGAAGGGTGGAAAATGGGAAATAAATGGGAAACAAAATGGGGAAAATAAGGAGAAAATAAGGGGAAAATAAGAGAAAAAATGGGAAAAATCAGGAGAAAAAAACCTGGAAAAAAACCAGGGAAATGAGGGGGGAAAATGGGAAATAAATAGGAAAAAACATGGGAGAAATGAGGGAAAAGCTGGGAAAAACGGGGGGAAAAATGAGAAAAATGGGGGAAAATAAGGGGGGAAAATGGGAAAAATGAGGGAAAAAATGGGGGGGAAAAAGGGGGAAAAATGGGGAAAACAATGGGGAAAAAGTGGAGAAAAAATTAGGAAAAATGGAGGAAAAAATGGGAGAAATTGGGAAAAAAGGGTGGGAAGAAATGGGAAAAAATGGGGGAAAATAAGGGAAAAGAATGGGAAAAATGGGAAAAAAATCAGGAAAAAATTGGTGGAAAGAAAGAGAAAAAAAGAGGAAAAAACCAGGGAAATGAGGGGGGAAAATGAGAAATAAATGGGGAAAAACATGGGAAAAATCAGGGAAAAATCCCGGGAAAAATGGGGTGAAAAAAAGGAAAAAAACCGGGAAAAATGGGGGAAGATTGGGAAAAATGGGGAAAAAGCAGGGGAAAAAAAGGAAAGAAAAGGGGGGAAATGGAGAAAAAAGGGGGAGAAAACAGGGGAGAAAACAGGGAAAAAGTGGGGGGAGAACGAGGAAAAATGGGGGAAAAAACAAGGAAAAAATGGGGGAAAAATGGGGGAAAAAATGGTGGAAAGAAATGGGAAAAGTCAGGGGGAAAAATGGGAAAAATGAGAGAAAAATAAGGAAAAAATGGGGGAAAGAAAGAGAAAAAAAGCAGGGAAATGAGGGGGGAAAAATGGGAAATAAATGGGAAAAAAATGGGGAAAATAAGAAGAAAATAAGGGGAAAATAAGAGAAAAAATGGGGGGAAAAAAAGGGGAAGAAAGGGGAAAAAAAAGAGGAGAAAACCCAGGGAAATAAATGGGGAAAGTGGGAAATAAAGGTGGGAAAATGGGAAATAAATGGGAAAAAAGAGGAAAAAATGGGGGGGAAATTGAGAAAAATGGGGGAAAATAAAGGAAAAAATGGGGAAAAAACGGGGAAAAAATAAGAAAAGAAATGAGAGGAAGATGAGGAAAAAACGGGGAAAAAAGAGGGAAAAGAGAGGAAAGAAAAGGGGGGAAAATGGAGGAAAAAGGGGGAAAAATGGGGGAAATTGGGAAAAAAATGGTGGGAAGAGATGGGAAAAAACATGGAAAAAAAAGGGAAAAATCAGGGAAAAACACAGGGAAAATCAGGGAGGAAAAAAGGGAAAAATGAGAGAAAAATGAGGAAAAGAAATGGGAAAAAATGGGGAAAAGAAAGAGGAAAAAAGAGGAAAAATGCAGGGAAATGAGGGGGGGAAAATGGGAAAAAACAGGGAAAAAATGGGGGGAAAATAAAGGAAAAAAAAGGGAAAATAGGGAAAAAAAAGGGGGGGAAAAAGAGAAAAAAAAGAGGAAAAAACCCGGGGAAAGAAATGGGGAAAATGGGAAATAAATGGGAAAAAACGTGGGGAAAAAATGGGAAAGTCAGGGAAAAAAGTGGGAAAAATGGGGAAAAAATGGGGGGAAAAATGGGGAAAAAATGGGGGGAAAAATGGGGAAAAAAGTGGGAAAAATGGGGAAAAAAGTGGGAAAAATGGGGAAAAAAGAAGAAAAGAAATGAGGGGAAGATGAGGAAAAATGGGATTTCAAAGAGATTTTGGGATCCCAGGGAATTTCGGGATGCAAAGGAATTTTGGGATGAGATTTCAAAGAAATTTTGGGGATCCAAAGAGATTTTGGGATGGGATTTCAAAGGAATTCTGGGATCCAAAGAAATTTTGGGATCCGAAGGAATTTCGGAATGGGATCCAAAGAGATTTTGGGATTTCCCAGGGATTTTTGGGATCCAAGGAGATTCTGGGGTGGGATTTCAAAGAGAATTTGGGATTTCTAAGAGAATTCGGGATCCCAAGGAATTTCGGGATCCCGAGGAATTTTGGGATGAGATTTCAAAGGAATTCTGGGGTCCAAAGAGATTTTGGGATCTGAAGGAATTTTGGGATGGGATTTCAAGAGAATTTTGGGATCTGAAGGAATTTTGAGATGAGATTTGAAGAAGATTTTGGGATCCGAAGAAATTTTGGGATTTCAAAGGAATTTTGGGATGGGATTTGAAACAGATTTTGGGATCCAAAGAGATTTTGGGATCCGAAGGAATTTTGGGATCCGAAGGAATTTTGGGATCCAAAGGGATTTCAGAACGTGAAGGAATTTTAGGATGAGATTTCAAACTAATTTTGGGATCCGAAGGAATTTTGGGATGGGATCTAAAGACATTTTGGGAATTTTAGGGGCTTTTGGACCCTTCAGGTATTTGGGATTTGGGGCTGGGATTCTCCCGGAATTCCGGGATCTCATTCCCACTTTTTTCCCGGCAGGGCGGCGGCCTGGAAGCGTTGACGGAGCGATTCCAACCCCACCAATCCACGCCCTCCCCGCTGCTCCTGGAGCAAAAACCGGGAATGTTCTCCCAAACTTTCCCACCTTCCTCATCCTCCTCATCCTCCTCCTCCTCCTCCTCCTCCTCCTCGGCCTCTCCGAGCGCCAACATTCCCGGGAATTTCCCGGGAATGCTCCGGCAGAAAGCGCCGCCCTTCGGAGCCGTCGCCGTCCCTCCTCCTCCTCCTCCTCCTCCTCCTCCTCCTCCTCCTCCCGCCCGTGGAACATTCCCGAATAATTCCATGGGAATTCCGGCCCGGCAGCCTCTGAGCCGCCCTCCCAGCGCTCCCAACCAGCTCCGCCTGCAGCTCCAGCAGCGCCTCCAGGGCCAGCAGCAGGTAAACAAAAAAAAATTCCCCAAAAAAATTCCCAAAAAAAAAATTATTCCCGTTTTTTTTCGTTGTCGTTTTGACGGGAATTGCGTATTCCCGGAATTTTCCAGCTGATCCATCAGAACCGCCAGGCGCTGCTCAACCAGTTTGGATCTCCCGTGGGGATCTCCATGAGGCCGGGGATGCAGCAGCAGCTGGCGCCGCAGGTAAAGCGGGATTCGGGATGGAATTCCGTACGGGAAAAATCCGGGATGGAGCTTCCCAGCTGCTCCTCGTGGGAGGGAATTCCTGGGAAATTTTTCCTGGATTTTTGAGGTGTTTTTTCCCTGATTTTCTGGCTTTTTTTCCTCCTTAACGGGAGAGAATTCCTGGGTTTTTTTCTGGGGTTTTTTCCCATTTTTTCCTGATTTTTCCTGGTTTTTTGGGTGTTTTTTCCCTGATTTTCCAGCTTTTTTTCTCCCTAACGAGAGAGAATTCCCAGGTTTTTTTCCCGGATTTTTGAGGTGTTTTTTCCCCGATTTTCTGGCTTTTTTTCCTCCTTAACGGGAGAGAATTCCTGTTTTTTTCTGGATTTTTTCCTGTTTTTTCCTGATTTTTTCCTGGTTTTTTGGGTGTTTTTTCCCTGATTTTCCAGCTTTTTTTCTCCCTAACGAGAGAGAATTCCCAGGTTTTTTTCCTGAATTTTTGAGGTGTTTTTTCCCCGATTTTCTGGCTTTTTTTCCTCCTTAACGGGAGAGAATTCCTGTTTTTTTTCTGGGGTTTTTTCCCATTTTTTCCTGATTTTTTTCCCATTTTTTCCTGATTTTTCCTGGTTTTTTGGGTGTTTTTTCCCTGATTTTCCAGCTTTTTTTCTCCCTAACGAGAGAGAATTCCCAGGTTTTTTTCCCGGATTTTTGAGGTGTTTTTCCCCGATTTTCTGACTTTTTTTCCTCCTTAATGGGAGAGAATTCCTGGTTTTTTTCTGGGGTTTTTTCCCATTTTTTCCTGATTTTTTTCCCATTTTTTCCTGATTTTTCCTGGTTTTATGGGTGGTTTTTCCATGATTTTGCCGTTTCTTTTCCTCCTTAATGAGAGAGAATTCCCAGGTTTTTTTCCTGAATTTTTGAGGTGTTTTTTCCCTGATTTTCTGACTTTTTTTCCTCCTTAACGGGAGAGAATTCCTGTTTTTTTCTGGATTTTTTCCTGTTTTTTCCTGATTTTTTCCTGATTTTTTGGGTGTTTTTTCCCTGATTTTCCAGCTTTTTTTCTCCCTAATGAGAGAGAATTCCCAGGTTTTTTTCCCGGATTTTTGAGGTATTTTTCCTTGATTTTCTGACTTTTTTTCCTCCTTAACGGGAGAGAATTCCTGGGTTTTTTTCTGGGGTTTTTTCCCATTTTTTCCTGTTTTTTCCTGGTTTTTTGGGTGTTTTTTCCCTGATTTTCCAGCTTTTTTTCTCCCTAACGAGAGAGAATTCCCAGGTTTCTTTCCTGAATTTTTGAGGTGTTTTTTCCCTGATTTTCTGGCTTTTTTTACTCCTTAACGGGAGAGAATTCCTGTTTTTTTTCTGGGGTTTTTTCCCATTTTTTCCTGATTTTTTTCCCATTTTTTCCTGATTTTTCCTGGTTTTTTGGGTGTTTTTTCCCTGATTTTCCAGCTTTTTTTCTCCCTAATGAGAGAGAATTCCCAGGTTTTTTTCCCGGATTTTTGAGGTGTTTTTCCCTGATTTTCTGACTTTTTTTCCTCCTTAACGGGAGAGAATTCCTGGTTTTTTTCTGGATTTTTTCCTGTTTTTTCCTGATTTTTTCCTGGTTTTTTGGGTGTTTTTTCCCTGATTTTCCAGCTTTTTTTCTCCCTAATGAGAGAGAATTCCCAGGTTTTTTTCCTGAATTTTTGAGGTGTTTTTCCCTGATTTTCTGGCTTTTTTTCCTCCTTAACGGGAGAGAATTCCTGTTTTTTTTCTGGGGTTTTTTCCCATTTTTTCCTGATTTTTTTCCCATTTTTTCCTGATTTTTCCTGGTTTTTTGGGTGTTTTTTCCCTGATTTTCCAGCTTTTTTTCTCCCTAATGAGAGAGAATTCCCAGGTTTTTTTCCCGGATTTTTGAGGTGTTTTTCCCTGATTTTCTGGCTTTTTTTCCTCCTTAACGGGAGAGAATTCCTGTTTTTTTCTGGATTTTTTCCTGTTTTTTCCTGATTTTTTCCTGGTTTTTTGGGTGTTTTTTCCCTGATTTTCCAGCTTTTTTCCTCCTTAATGAGAGAGAATTCCCAGGTTTTTTTCCTGAATTTTTGAGGTGGTTTTTCCATGATTTTTCGGGTTTTTGTCCTCTTTAATGGGAGAGAATTCCTGGTTTTCTTCTGGTTTTTTTCCTGTTTTTTCCTGATTTTTTCCATGTTTTTTTGGGGTGTTTTTCCCTGATTTTCTGGCTTTTTTTCCTCCTTAACGGGAGAGAATTCCTGGGTTTTTTTCTGGGGTTTTTTTCCCATTTTTTCCTGATTTTTTTCCCATTTCTTCCTGATTTTTCCCTATTTTTTGGGTGGTTTTTCCATGATTTTGCCGTTTCTTTTCCTCCTTAATGAGAGAGAATTCCCAGGTTTTTTCCTGAATTTTTGAGGTATTTTTCCCTGATTTTCTGACTTTTTTTCCTCCTTAACGGGAGAGAATTCCTGTTTTTTTCTGGATTTTTTCCTGATTTTTCCTGGTTTTTTGGGTGTTTTTTCCCTGATTTTCCAGCTTTTTTTCTCCCTAACGAGAGAGAATTCCCAGGTTTTTTTCCCGGATTTTTGAGGTGTTTTTCCCTGATTTTCTGACTTTTTTTCCTCCTTAACGGGAGAGAATTCCTGGTTTTTTTCTGGGGTTTTTTCCCATTTTTTCCTGATTTTTTTCCCATTTCTTCCTGATTTTTCCCTATTTTTTGGGTGGTTTTTCCATGATTTTGCCATTTCTTTTCCTCCTTAATGAGAGAGAATTCCCAGGTTTTTTTCCTGAATTTTTGAAGTGTTTTTTCCATGATTTTCCACATTTTTTTCCTCTTTAATGGGAGAGAATTCCTGGTATTTTTCTGGTTTTTTTCCTGTTTTTTCCTGGTTTTTTGGGTGTTTTTTCCCTGATTTTCCAGCTTTTTTTCTCCTTAATGGGAGAGAATTCCCAGGTTTTTTTCCCGGATTTTTGAGGTGTTTTTTCCATGATTTTCCGGCTTTTTTCCCTCCTTCATGGGAGAGAATTCCTGGGTTTTTTCTGGGGTTTTTCCCATCTTTTCCCGATTTTTTTCCTGGTTTTTTGGCTGTTTTTTCCCTATTTTTCCAGCTTTTTTTCCTCCTTGATGAGAGAGAATTCCCGTTTTTTTTCCTGTTTTTTTTCCCATTTTTTCCCAATTTTTTTCCTGGTTTTTTGGGCACTTTTCCCATTATTTTCCAGGTCTTTCTCCCTCTTAATGGGAGAGAATTCCCAGGTTTTTTCCTCAATTTTTTGGGTGGTTTTTCCATTATTTTCTGGCTTTTTTTCCTCCTTAATGGGAGAAAATTCCAGGGGTTTTTTTCTGATTTTTTCCCCTTTTTTTCCTGATTTTTCCCATTTTTTTGGGCAGCTTTTCCATGATTTTCCATCTCTTTTTCCCCATTAATGTCATGAAATTCCCAGTTTCTTTCCTGGATTTTTTGAGGTGGTTTTTCCACGATTTTCCAGTGATTTTTCTTTCTTAATGGGAAGAAATTCCTGGATTTTTTTCCTCCTTTTTCCTGTTTTTTTTCCCATTTTTTGGGTTTTTTTTTCCATCATTTTCCATCTCTTTTTCCTTGTTATTGGGAAGGAATTCCCAGTTTTTACCCTGGATTTTTTTAGGCAGTTTTCCCATGATTTTCTTGTGATTTTTTTCTCTTTAATGGGACAAAATTCCCAGGTTTTTCCCCGGATTTTTCCATGATTTTCCAGCTCTTTTTCCTTCTTAACGGGAGAAAATTCCTGGATTTTTTCCAGGATTTTTTTGGGCAATTTTTCCTGGATTTTCCAGCTTTTTTCCTTCTTAATGGAACAGAATTCCTGATTTTTTTCCTGGTTTTATCCTGGATTTTTGTGGGATTTTTTCCCTGACTGTTCTTGATGGGAGAGAATTCCCAGATTTTTTTTCCCACTTTTTTTCCCAGATTTTTCCATGATTTTCCAGCTCTTTTTCCTTTTTAACGGGAGCGAATTCCTGGGTTTTTTCCTGTTTTTTTTTTTCCCTTTTTTCTGATTTTTTTCCTGGATTTTTTGGGGTGTTTTTTTCTTAATTTTCTGATTTTCTTTCCTTTTTTAGCACGAGAGAATTCCCGTTTTTTTGGGGATTTTTTTCCATGATTTTCCAGCTCTCTTTTCTGATTTTTTTCCCGGAATTTTTTCCGGAATTCCTGATTTTTTTCCCGGAATTTTTTCCGGAATTCCTGATTTTTTTCCCGGATTTTTTAGGGTGATTTTTCCATGATTTTCCAGCTTTTTCTGGGTTTTTTTTCCTGGTTTATTCCCTCTTTTTTTGGGATTTTTTTTCCATGATTTTCCAGCTTTTTTTCCTCCTCAATGGGACGGAATTCCTGATTTTTTTTCCTGTTTTTTTTCCTTCTTTTTCCCTGTTTTTTTTTTTCCTGGATTATTGGGGTGGTTCTCCCAGAATTTTCCAGAAATTTTTCCTTCTTAATGAGAGAAAATTCCCGTTTTTTTTTTCCCAGATTTTTGGGGTGACTTTTCCACGATTTTCCAGCTCTTTTTCCTCCTCAACTGGAGGGAATTCCTGATTTTTTTTTTTTTCCTGGAATTTTTTAGGGATGGTTTTTCCATGATTTTCCAGCTCTTTTTCCTCCTTAATGGGAAGAAATTCCGGATTTTTTTCCTGTTTTTTTCCTGGAATTTTTTTTGGGATGATTTTTCTGGAATTTTCCATCTCCCAGGATGAGATCCCCAGGAGAGAATTCCTGGGATTTTTTTCCATGATTTTCCACTTTTCCTTCCTGTTCAATTCACAAATCCTTCTTTTTTTTTTTTTTGGGAATATTCAGGAATTTAGGTGGGAAAATCATTGGGAATGAGAAATCCTTTAAAAATCAGAACGGGATTGAGGAAAATCGGGAATTCCAAAGGAATTCCAGAGATTTTATTCCCATTTTTTGGTGGATTTTTTTTTAATATCTCGGAGTTGGGAAGGGCGGAATTCCAGGATTTTGATCTTGGGATCATCCCGGTGAATTTCCAGAAAATTCCATGGGAATAAGAGCTGGGAAAACTCCTGGGATGGGATTTTTATCCCCCAAAAAAATGGGAATTCTGGGATTCTGAGATCGGGATTATCCCAATGAGGATCCCATAAAAAACGGGTGGGAAAATTTTTGGGATGGGATTTTATCCCAAAAAAAAAGGATGGAATTCCGGGATTTTGAGCTCGGGATCATCCCGGTGAGAGCTCCAGGGAATTCCGTGGAAAAAAGAGCTGGAAAAAGTCATGGAATGGGATTTTTATCCCAAAAAAAGGAGAAAATTCCAGGATTTTGAGTTTGGGATTATCTCAATAAGGATCCCATAAAAAACTGGTGGGAAAATTTTTGGGATGGGATTTTGTCCCAAAAAAAGGGAGGAAATTCCAGGATTTTGAGCTTGGGATTATCCCGATGAGGGCGCAGGAATGAGATTCCATGGAAAAAAAGCTGGGAAATTTTTTGGGATGGGATTTTTATCCCCAAAAAAAGTGGAATTCCGGGATTTTGAGCTCGGCATCAACCCAGTGACACTTCCAGGGAATTCCATGGAAAAAAGAGTTGGAAAAAGTCATGGAATGGGATTTTATCCCAAAAAAAAGGAGAAAATTCTGGGATTTTGAGTTTGGGATTATCCTGATGAGGACACGGGAAGGAGACTCCATGAAAAAAGAGCGGGAAAACTCCTGGGATGGGATTTTGTCCCAAAAAAAGGGAGAAAATTCCAGGATTTTGAGCTTGGGATTATCCCAATGAGGGCACAGGAATGAGATTCCATGAAAAAACAGTGGGAAAATTTTTAGGGTGAGATTTTATCCCAAAAAAAAACCCCACGGAATTCCGGGTGCCGACAACACCGCCAACGATCCCACGATAAAAAAAAAAAAAAAAAAATCCCAATTTCCCTTCATCAACAACTCCCAAAATTCCCAAAATTCCAATCTCCTCCCCATTTTCCAGGGAGGGTTTTGAGGGATGATTTCTTTTCGGGATAGATCCGGGATAATTCGGGAATTTCCTGTTCCCGCAGCCGCCGCTGAACGCTCAGATGTTGGCGCAGCGGCAGCGCGAGCTCTACAGCCAACAGCACCGGCAGCGGCAGCTGATGCAGCAACGCGCCCTCCTCATGCGGCAGCAGAATTTCGGGAATTCCGCCGCCGGAATTCCCATGGGAAACCCGAGGTTGGCTCAAGCCCCGCCCCAGCAGTTCCCGTATCCCCCCGGTTACGGTACGAACGCCGGGAATGCCGGCGGATCCGCGTTTTCCGGAGAGGCGGCGGCGTTGGGGAATCGTGGATCGCTGGGGAATCGCGGGATGATGGGAGCGCAGTTCGGAGCCGGAGCCGGGATGGGCCCGGCGGGGATCCAGCAGAATTTGTTCCAATATTCGGGATCAGGTACGGGAATTTGGGATTGGGGAGGGTGGGAATGGGGAAAAGTGGGATTTGGGGAGGGATTTACGGGTTGGGAGGCGTTTGGGGATGGAATTCCCGGGAATGTCCAAGGAAAAGCCGGAGCAGGCTGGGAATGGGATTGGAAATCCGTGGATCCCGTCCCGAGGAATTCTGGGATTCTGGGATCCGGGACCCTCAGGATCCATCCCGAGGGATTTTTATGGAATTTGGGAATGGAAATCCAGGGATTTTCTGGGATGGGATGAGCCGGAGCTCGGTGGGAATCCCTCGGAATCCCGAACTCCCGATCCAGGCTCCGTCCGTGACCTGAATCCCGCTTTTTTTATGGGAAGAGCGATTTTCCTGCCCGGATTCCCGGCCCTGCTCCCGCTCCGGGATCCCTGGGATGAATCCAGGCAAAAATCCAAGGAAAAACCTTTCCCTGGGATGGGGAATTCAGGTTCTGGAGCGAGGAATTCCCTGGAAAAGCCGGGGATGGGGATTCCTGGGAATGTGGGGCAGCAAATCCCGGGATTTGGGGATTCCTCAGGGCTGGAATTCCCAGAGAATCCCTGGGAGCGCCCAAGGAAAGGCCAGAGCGGGCTGGGAATGGGATGGGATTGGAAATCCATGGATCCCATCCCGAAGAATTCTGGGATTCCGGGATCCGGGGGGCTCCGGATCCATCCCGAGGGATTTTTACGGAATTCTGGGAAGGGAGACCCTTCCTGGAGTCCCCAATTCCCAGAGAATTCCCAAAATCCCTTCCTGGAGAAGAATCGGGATGGGAGAGATGGGAATGGAGGGAATTCCACGGGAAAACGGGGAGAAATTTGGGATTTTGGAAGAATTCCCAGAATTCCTAGAGAATCCCTGGGATGACTCAAGCAAAAAACCTGGAACACCCCAGAATCATCGGGACAGGGACACAATTCCCTGAATCCCTTCCCAAAACTCCGCCGTCGAAATCCTTGGAATGGAGAGGAGGGGGGAAAAAAAACCCGGGAATTTTGAGAATCCGTCGGTAATTCCGTGCCGGAATTCCCAGGGATGGCGCAGCAGAGCGACGGCGCCTTCGCGCCCGCGCTGAGCCCCGGCAGCCCCCTGATGTCACCGCAGCTGCCGCCGGCGCCGCCCGCGCCCGGATACCAATCGCCGGAAGTGAAATCATGGAATAACGGGTGAGGAACGGCGGGAAACGGAGCCGGGGGTTGGCCGTGGGAAAGGGAATTCGGGATTATCCGTAGGGAAAGGGAATTCGGGATTATCCGTAGGGAACGGAGCCGGGGGTTGGCCGTGGGAAAGGGAATTCGGGATTATCCGTAGGGAAAGGGAATTCGGGATTATCCGTAGGGAACGGAGCCGGGGGTTGGCCGTGGGAAAGGGAATTCAGGATTATCCGTAGGGAAAGGGAATTCGGGATTATCCGTAGGGAACGGAGCCGGGGGTTGGCCGTGGGAAAGGGAATTCGGGATTATCCGTAGGGAATGGAGACGGGGGTTGGCCGTGGGAAAGGGAATTCGGGATTATCCGTAGGGAAAGGGAATTCGGGATTATCCGCAGGGAAAGGGAATTCGGGATTATCCGTAGGGAATGGAGACGGGGGTTGGCCGTGGGAAAGGGAATTCGGGATTATCCGTAGGGAAAGGGAATCCGGGATTATCCGCAGGGAATGGAGACGGGGGTTGGCCGTGGGAAAGGGAATTCGGGATTATCCGTAGGGAATGGAGCCGGGGGTTGGCCGTGGGAAAGGGAATTCGGGATTATCCATTGGAATAACGCCATGGGATTATCCGTGGGAGTCAGCGTTTGGAATTATCAGTGGAATTACCCATGGGATTATCCATGGGAAACAGCCTTTGGGATTATCCATGGGAAACAGCCTTTGGGATTATCCATGGGAAACAGCCTTTGGAATTATCTGTGGGATTATCCATGGGATTATCCTTGGGAATGAAGTTTTGGGATTATCCATTGGAATAACACCTTGGGATTATCCATGGGAGGGTTCATTGGGATTATCCTTTGGGATTATCCCTTGGAATTATCCATTGGAATTATTCATTGGGATTATCCTTTGGAATTATCCCTTGGAATTATCCATTGGAATTATTCATTGGGATTATCCATTGGAATTATTCATTGGAATTATCCATTGGGATTATCCATTGGGATTATCCATTGGGATTATTCATTAGGATAACTCCTTGGGATTATCCATGCAATTATCCATAGAAAACAGCCTTTGGGATTATCCATTGGAATAACACCATGGGATTATCCATAGCAATCAGCCTTTGGGATTATCCATTGGAATAAACCCTTGGGATTATCCATGGGATTATCCATGGGATGGTTCATTGGGATTATCCTTTGGAATTATCCATTGGAATTATTCACTGGAATAACACCATGGGATTATCCATGGGAAATAGCCTTTGGGATTATCCATGGGATTTTCCATAGGAAACAGGCTTTGGGATTATCCATGGGATTATCCATTGGAATAACCTCATGGGATTATCCATGGGAAATAGCCTTTGGGATTATCCATGGGATTTTCCATAGGAAACAGGCTTTGGGATTATCCATGGGATTATCCGTTGGAATAACCTCATGGGATTATCCATGGGAAATAGCCTTTGGGATTATCCATGGGATTTTCCATAGGAAACAGGTTTTGGGATTATCCATGGGATTATCCATTGGAATAACCTCATGGGATTATCCATGGGAAATAGCCTTTGGGATTATCCATGGGATTATCCATTGGAATAACCTCATGGGATTATCCATGGGATGGTTCATTGGGATTATCCCTTGGAGTTATCCATTGGAATAACACCATGGGATGGCTCATTGGAATTACCCATGGGATTATCCATGGGAAACAGCCTTAGGAATTATGCACTGGGATTATCCATTGGAATAACACCATGGGATTATCCATAGGAAACAGCCTTTGGGATTGCCCGTTGGGATTATCTGTTGGGATTATCCATTGGAATAACCCCTTGGGATTATCCATGGGATTATCCATAGGAAGCAGCTTTGGGGATTTTCCATGGGAATCAATCTTTGGGATTATCTATGGAATTATCCATTGGAATAATCCCATGGGATTATCTTTGGGAATCATCCTTTGGAATTATTCATTGGAATCAGCCTTTGGGATTATCCATGGGATTATCCATGGGATTATCCATAGGAAACAGCGTTTGGGATTATCCATGGGATGGCTCGTTGGAGTTATCCATTGGAATAACTTCTTGGAATTATCCATGGGATTATCCATAGGAAAGAGCCTTTGGAATTATCCATAGGATTATCCATTGGAATGACCCCATGGGATTATTTATTATCAGCCATTGGAATGAGGCATTGGGATTATCCATTGGAATAACCCATGGGATTATCCATTGGAATGAGCCATTGGAATTATCCATTGGAATTATCCATTGGGATGAGCTGTTGGGATTATCCATGGCAAACAGCCTTTGGGATTATCCATTGGAATAACCCATGGGATTATCCATTGGAATGAGCCATTGGAATTATCCATTGGGATGAGCTGTTGGGATTATCCACGGGATGGTGGGTTGGGGTTATCCATTGGGATTTTCCATTGGAATGACTCCATGGGATTATCCATGGGAAACAACTGTTGGGATTTTCCATTGGAATAATTCCTTGGGATTATCCATGGGATGGCTCATTGGAATTATCCATTGGGATTATCCATGGGAGTCAGTTTTTGGAATTATCCAGGGGATTATCCATGGGAGACGGATTTTGGGATTGTCCATTGGAATAATCCCATGGGATTATCCGTGGGATGGTTTGTTTGAATTATCCATGGGATTATCCATGGGATTATCCATGGGAATGATCCATGGGAATGATCCATGGGAATGATCCATTGGAATCACCCTTTGGAATCATCTCCTGGCCATGGGATGGGGCTGTGGATCCCTGGGAAGAGGGAATGGGATCAGGAACGGGATCAGGAATGGATCAGGAATGGATCAGGAATGGATCAGGAATGGGATCAGGAATGGATCAGGAATGGGATCAGGAACGGGATCAGGAATGGGATCAGGAATGGATCAGGAATGGATCAGGAATGGGATCAGGAATGGGATCAGGAATGGGATCAGGAATGGGTTCAGGAATGGGTTCAGGAATGGGATCAGGAATGGATCAGGAATGGATCAGGAACGGGATCAGGAATGGATCAGGAATGGATCAGGAATGGGATCAGGAACGGGATCAGGAATGGATCAGGAATGGATCAGGAATGGATCAGGAACGGGATCAGGAATGGATCAGGAATGGGATCAGGAATGGATCAGGAACGGGATCAGGAATGGATCAGGAATGGATCAGGAATGGATCAGGAACGGGATCAGGAATGGATCAGGAATGGATCAGGAATGGATCAGGAACGGGATCAGGAACGGGATCAGGAATGGGATCAGGAATGGATCAGGAACGGGATCAGGAAAGGGATCAGGAACGGGATCAGGAACGGGATCAGGAATGGATCAGGAATGGGATCAGGAATGGATCAGGAATGGATCAGGAACGGGATCAGGAATGGGATCAGGAATGGGATCAGGAATGGATCAGGAACGGGATCAGGAACGGGATCAGGAACGGGATCAGGAACGGGATCAGGAACGGGATCAGGAATGGATCAGGAATGGGATCAGGAATGGATCAGGAATGGATCAGGAATGGGATCGGGAATGGATCGGGAATGGGATCGGGAATGGGATCGGGAATGGGATCGGGAATGGGATCGGGAATGGGATCGGGAATGGATCAGGAATGGGATCAGGAATGGGATCAGGAATGGATCAGGAATGGATCAGGAATGGGATCAGGAATGGATCAGGAATGGGATCAGGAATGGATCAGGAATGGATCAGGAACGGGATCAGGAACGGGATCAGGAACGGGATCAGGAACGGGATCAGGAATGGATCAGGAATGGGACCAGGAATGGATCAGGAACGGGATCAGGAACGGGATCAGGAACGGGATCAGGAATGGATCAGGAATGGATCAGGAATGGGTCAGGAATGGATCAGGAATGGATCAGGAATGGGATCAGGAATGGATCACGAATGGATCACGAATGGATCAGGAACGGGATCAGGAATGGATCAGGAATGGATCAGGAATGGATCAGGAACGGGATCAGGAACGGGATCAGGAATGGATCAGGAATGGATCAGGAATGGATCAGGAACGGGATCAGGAACGGGATCAGGAACGGGATCAGGAATGGGATCAGGAATGGATCAGGAATGGATCAGGAATGGATCAGGAATGGATCAGGAATGGATCAGGAATGGATCAGGAATGGATCAGGAACGGGATCAGGAATGGATCAGGAATGGGATCAGGAATGGGATCAGGAACGGGATCAGGAATGGATCAGGAACGGGATCAGGAACGGGATCAGGAATGGATCAGGAATGGGATCAGGAACGGGATCAGGAATGGATCAGGAATGGGATCAGGAATGGGATCAGGAATGGATCAGGAACGGGATCAGGAACGGGATCAGGAATGGATCAGGAATGGATCAGGAATGGATCAGGAACGGGATCAGGAACGGGATCAGGAATGGATCAGGAATGGATCAGGAATGGATCAGGAACGGGATCAGGAACGGGATCAGGAACGGGATCAGGAACGGGATCAGGAATGGATCAGGAATGGGATCAGGAATGGGATCAGGAACGGGATCAGGAATGGATCAGGAATGGATCAGGAACGGGATCAGGAACGGGATCAGGAATGGATCAGGAATGGGATCAGGAACGGGATCAGGAATGGATCAGGAATGGGATCAGGAATGGGATCAGGAATGGATCAGGAACGGGATCAGGAACGGGATCAGGAATGGATCAGGAATGGATCAGGAACGGGATCAGGAACGGGATCAGGAATGGATCAGGAATGGGATCAGGAACGGGATCAGGAATGGGATCAGGAATGGATCAGGAATGGATCAGGAATGGATCAGGAATGGGATCAGGAACGGGATCAGGAATGGATCAGGAATGGATCAGGAATGGGATCGGGAATGGATCAGGAATGGATCAGGAATGGATCAGGAACGGGATCAGGAATGGATCAGGAATGGATCAGGAATGGATCAGGAATGGGATCAGGAATGGGATCAGGAACGGGATCAGGAACGGGATCAGGAACGGGATCAGGAATGGATCAGGAATGGATCAGGAATGGGATCAGGAATGGATCAGGAATGGATCAGGAATGGATCAGGAACGGGATCAGGAGTGGATCAGGAATGGATCAGGAATGGGATCAGGAATGGATCAGGAACGGGATCAGGAATGGATCAGGAATGGATCAGGAATGGATCAGGAATGGATCAGGAATGGATCAGGAATGGATCAGGAATGGATCAGGAACGGGATCAGGAATGGATCAGGAATGGGATCAGGAACGGGATCAGGAATGGATCAGGAATGGGATCAGGAACGGGATCAGGAATGGATCAGGAATGGATCAGGAATGGATCAGGAATGGATCAGGAATGGGATCAGGAATGGGATCAGGAACGGGATCAGGAGTGGATCAGGAATGGATCAGGAATGGGTGGGTACAGGATGGGAGCAGCTCCAGGGAAACTTGGGGTGGGATTTTGGGAAGGAATTCCCGGCTGGGCTGGAATTCCCAGAGAATCCCTGGGAGCGTCCAAGGAAAGGTCGGAGTGAGATGAGAGCGGGTTGGGAATGGGACTGGGATCCCATCCCAAGGAATCCCGGGATTCCGGGATCCAGGATGCTCAGGATCCATCCCGAGGGGTTTTTATGGAATTCTGGGATAGGGAGACCCTTCCTGGAGTCCCCAATTCCCAGGGAATTCCCAGAATTCCTTCCCTTGGGATGGGGCCGGATCCAACCCCAGGCTGGGATTTGGGAGACAATTCCCTGTCAAAACAGGAAGAAATTTGGGAAGCAATTCCCAAAAAACCCCCGAGACCATCAGAATTTCACCTCTCCGACCTCCACAGATCCGGAACCGTTGGCAATTCCGGGGTTGTTTTTTTTTTTTGCTGACTCTTTTCCCGCTTTTTTTCCCGGTTTTTCCAGGGTGTTCGGGCAGGCTCCGGCGGCTCCGGCGGCTCCGGCGGGAATGTACAACAACATGAGCATCACCGTGTCCATGGGCGGCTCCGGCGGCACCGGCGCCGTTCCCAGCATGGCAGCCATGGCCGGCGGAATTCCCATGAATTCCATGATGGCCGGGATGAATTCCATGTGCTCCGAGCAGGTGGGAGGGGATGGAGATCGCTGGGATTTGGGGGGTGGGAATTGGGGTGGGGATCGGGAACGGGATGGGAATGGGATCAGGAATGGGATGGGAATGGGATCAGGAATGGGATGGGAATGGATTCAGGAATGGGATGGGAATGGATTCAGGAATGGGATGGGAATGGGATCAGGAATGGGATGGGAATGGGATCAGGAATGAGGATCAGGAATGGGATGGGAATGGATTCAGGAATGAGATCAGGAATGGGATGGGAATGGATTCAGGAATGGGATGGGAATGGATTCAGGAATGGGATGGGAATGGGATCAGGAATGGGATGGGAATGGGATCAGGAATGGGATGGGAATGGATTCAGGAATGGGATGGGAATGGATTCAGGAATGGGATGGGAATGGGATCAGGAATGGGATGGGAATGGGATCAGGAATGGGATGGGAATGGATTCAGGAACGGGATGGGAATGGGATCAGGAATGGGATGGGAATGGGATCAGGAACGGGATGGGAATGGATTCAGGAATGGGATGGGAATGGATTCAGGAATGGGACTGGGAATGGGACTGGGAATAGGACTGGGAATGAGATCAGGAATGGGATGGGGAACGGGAGCAGACTGGGAGCAGCTCCACACAAACAGGAGATCCCTGGAGCTCCCCATCCCCAAATCCCGGCCGGAGCCGCTCCGGAGCCGCTGGAATCGTGGCTGGAATGGGATCGGGAATGGGATCAGGAATGGGATCAGGAATGGGATTGGGAATGAGGATCAGGAATGGGATTGGGAATGGGATTGGGAATGGGATCAGGAATGGGATCAGGAATGGGATTGGGAATGGGATCAGGAATGGGATCAGGAATGGGATTGGGAATGGGATCAGGAATGGGATCAGGAATGGGATTGGGAATGGGATCAGGAATGGGATCAGGAATGGGATTGGGAATGGGATTGGGAATGGGATCAGGAATGGGATCAGGAATGGGATTGGGAATGGGATCAGGAATGGGATCAGGAATGGGATTGGGAATGGGATCAGGAATGGGATCAGGAATGGGATCAGGAATGGGATCAGGAATGGGATTGGGAATGAGGATCAGGAATGGGATCAGGAATGGGATCAGGAATGGGATTGGGAATGAGGATCAGGAATGGGATGGGAATGGGATCAGGAATGGGATCAGGAATGGGATTGGGAATGGGATCAGGAATGGGATCAGGAATGGGATTGGGAATGGGATCAGGAATGGGATCAGGAATGGGATGGGAATGGGATCAGGAATGGGATCAGGAATGGGATGGGAATGGGATCAGGAATGGGATCAGGAATGGGATGGGAATGGGATCAGGAATGGGATCAGGAATGGGATTGGGAATGGGATCAGGAATGGGATCAGGAATGGATCAGGAATGGGATTGGGAATGGGATCAGGAATGGGATCAGGAATGGGATGGGAATGGGATCAGGAATGGGATCAGGAATGGGATGGGAATGGGATCAGGAATGGGATCAGGAATGGGATGGGAATGGGATCAGGAATGGGATCAGGAATGGGATTGGGAATGGGATCAGGAATGGGATCAGGAATGGATCAGGAATGGGATTGGGAATGGGATCAGGAATGGGATCAGGAATGGGATTGGGAATGGGATCAGGAATGGGATTGGGAATGGGATCAGGAATGGGATCAGGAATGGGATTGGGAATGAGGATCAGGAATGGGATTGGGAATGGGATCAGGAATGGGATTGGGAATGGGATCAGGAATGGGATCAGGAATGGGATCAGGAATGGGGCTGTGGATCCCTGGGAATGGGAATGAGATTGGGAACAGGAATGGGATTGGGAATGAGGCCCCGGATCCCTGGGAATGGGATGGGGAATGGGGCTGTGGATCCCTGGGAATGGGAATGAGATCAGGAATGGGATTGGGAACGGGAGCAGATTGGGAGCAGCTCCACACAAACAGGAGATTCCCGGAGTTCCCCATCCCCAAATCCCGGCCGGAGCCGCTCCGGAGGCTCCGGAATGGCGGCTGAGCGCGGCCGTTGCTCCCGGCAGGTCCCGGACGCGGCGCTGAGACCTCCAGGGCTCTTCTGTAACCAGCTGGGCTCCGGGGAGCTGCTCAAGGCCGAGCCCGACGGCGCCCAGGTCAGTTGGTGCTCCTCAAACTTCTGGGAAGCTCCGGAGATCCGGGATATTCCCAAAAAAAAACCTCGGGATGTTCCCTGGGGATGTTCCCGGAAGGGTCAGGCAGGAGAGCGACGTTGGGGTGAAGGAACCGCGGTGGTGGGGGCACCCGTGGGGTGACACCTCTTGGGTTGGAGCCACCAGGGTCACACCAGTGGTGGGTGACACCCATGGGGTGACACCTTCAGGCTGGGAGCCACCACGGTCACACTGCAGTTGGGTGACACCCATGGGGTGACACCTCTTGGGTTGGAGCTACCAAGGTCCCACCACTGGTGGGTGACACCCATTGGGTGACACCTCTTGGGTTGGAGCCACCAAGGCAAGGTCACACCGGTGTTTGGTGACACCCGTTGGGTGACACCTCCTGGGTTGGAGCCACCAAGGTCTGTCTAAAGTTGGGTGACACCCATTGGGTGACACTTTTGGGGTTGGAGCCACCAAGGTCCTACAGGAGTTTGGTGACACCCATGGGTGACACCTCTTGGGCCCGAAGCGGCCATGGTCACACCAGTGGTGGGTGACACCCATAGGGTTGAAGCCAACCAAGGTCACACCTGTGTTTGGTGACACCCATTGGGTGACACCTCTTGGGTTGGAGCCACCAAGGCAAGGTCACACCGGTGTTTGGTGACACCCATTGGGTGACACCTCTTGGGTTGAAGCCACCAAGGTCCATCTAGAGTTGGGTGACACCCCTTGGTGACACCTCCTGGGCTTGAAGCCACCAAGGCAAGGTCCCACAGGAGTTGGGTGACACCCATTGGTGACAGCTTTGGGGTTGGAGCCACCAAGGCAAGGTCACACCGTTGGTGGGTGACACCTCTTGGGTTGGAGCCACCGAGGTCCATCTAGAGTTGGGTGACACCCCTTGGTGACACCTCCTGGGCTTGGAGCCACCAAGGCAAGGTCCCACAGGAGTTGGGTGACACCCGTTGGTGACACCCGTTGGGTTAAGTTATCAAGGCAGGGTCACACCAGTATTGGGTGACACCCATGGGGTGACACCTCTTGGGTTGGAGGCACCAAGGTCCTACAGGAGTTGGGGGACACCCATTGGTTGAAGCAACCGAGGTCCCACCAGTGTTTGGTGACACCCATGGGGTGACACCTTTGGGGTTGAAGCCACCAAGGCAAGGTCACACTGGAGTTGGGTGGCACCCATTGGGTGACCCCTTGGGGGTTGAAGCCACCAAGGTCCATCTAAAGTTGGGTGACACCCATTGGGTGACCCCTTGGGGGTTGAAGCCACCAAGGCAAGGTCACACCCATGGTGGGTGACACCCGTTGGGTGACACCCCTTGGTTGGAAGCCACCAAGGTCCATTTAGAGTTGGGTGACAGCCATTAGGGTTGGAGCCACCAAGGTCCCACCACTGGTGGGTGACACCCGTTGGGTGACACCTCTTGGTTTGAAGCCACCAAGGCAAGGTCCCACCAGTGTTGGGTGACACCCATTGGGTGACACCTCTTGGGCTTGAAGCCACCAGGGTCTCGGCAGGGTTGGGTGACACTGAGGTCACCATGGTGCCACCAGCGTTGGGTGACACCCATTGGGTGACACTCCTGGGTTTGAAGCCACCAGGGTCCCTCTGGAGTTGGGTGATGACCAAGCCTTGGGGTTGAAGCCACCAGAGTTGGGTGACAATGAACCCATGGGGTTGGAGTCACCAAGGTCCCACCAGAGCTGGGTGACACCCATTGGGTGACACCTGTTAGGGTTGAAGCCACCATGGTGCCACCGGTGTTGGGTGACACCCACTGGGTGACATCTCCTGGGCTTGGATCCACCAAGGTCCCACCGGTAATGGGTGACACTTCCTGGGTTGAAGCCACCGAGGTCCCACCAGAGCTGGGTGACACCCTTGGGGTTGACGTCATCAAGGTCCCACCGGTGTTGGGTGACACCCGTTGGGTGACACCTGTTGGGTTGAAGCCACTGAGGTCCCACCACTGTTGGGTGACACCCATTGGGTGACACCTTTGGTCTGGAGCCACCACGGTGCCACCAAATCCAGCCCCGCAGCCCCGGAGCGCCGCATCCACCGGGAGTCCGAAATCCGGGATGGCTCCAGCTCCACCCACCCCACGTCCCACCCTGCTCCTCAAAGCCCTTGAGATGCCTCCAAACCCCATTCCAGATTTCTTCAGAGCCATTTTTCTGCCAAAATCCCGACTTTTTTCCTGGATCAACATCTGGCATCCACCTGGAGCCTCCTAATCCATGGAAATCCGGGATGGCTCCAGCTCCACCCTGCTCCTCAAAGCCCTTGAGATGCCTCCAAACCCCATCCCAGCTCCGTTGGGAGCCGTTTTCCCACCATAATCCCAAAATTTTTCCTGGATCAGCGCCCGGCATCCACCAGGAACCTCCCAATGCACAAAAATCCGGGATGGCTCCAGCTCCACCCACCCCATGTCCAACCCTGCTCCTCAAAGCCCTTGAGATGCCTCCAAACCCCGTCCAAACTCCATCCAGAGCCATTTTCCCACCATAATCCCAATTTTTTTCCTGGATCAGCGCCCGGCATTTACCAGGAACCTCCTAATCCATGGAAATCCAGGATGGCTCCAGCTCCACCCCATGTCCAACCTGTTCCTCAAAGCCCTTGAGATGCCTCCAAACCCCATCCCAGCTCCGTTGGGAGCTGTTTTCCCACCGTCATCCCAATTTTTTTTCCTGGATCAGTGCCCGGCATCCACCAGGAACCTCCCAATGCACAAAAATCCAGGATGGCTCCAGCTCCACCCACCCCACGTCCCACCCTGCTCCTCAAAGCCCTTGAGATGCCTCCAAACCCCATCCCAGCTCCGTTGGGAGCTGTTTTCCCACCGTCATCCCAATGTTTTTTCCTGGATCAGTGCCCGGCATCCACCAGGAACCTCCCAATCTACAAAAATCCGGGATGGCTCCAGCTCCACCCCATTCCTCCAACCCCTTGAGATGCCTCCAGACCCAATCCCAGATTTCTTCAGAGCCGATTTTCTGCCGTAATCCCAGGTTTTTTTCCTGGATCAGCGCCCGGCATCCACCAGGAGCTTCCCAATCCGTGAAAATCCAGGATGGCTCCAGCTCCACCCACCTCACCCGTTACTCAAAGCCCTTGAGATGCCTCCAAACCCCATCCCAGCTCCATTCTGGAGATGTTTTTCCGCTGTAATCCCAGTTTTTTTCCTGGATCAGCACCTGGAATCCACCAGAAACTTCACCATCCATGAAAATCCGGGATGGCTCCAGCTCCACCCCATTCCTCAAACCCCTTGAGATGCCTCCAAACCCCATCCCAGATTTCTTCAGAGCTGTTTTTCCACCATAATCCCAAATTTTTTTCCTGGATCAACATCTGATATCCACCAGGAGCCTCCCAATGCACAAAAACCCAGGATGGCTCCAGTTCCACCCACCCCATGTCCAACCCTGCTCCTCAAAGCCCTTGAGATGCCTCCAAACCCCGTCCAAACTCCATCCAGAGCCGTTTTCCCACCATAATTCCCAATTTTTTTCCTGGATCAGCGCCCGGCATTTACCAGGAACCTCCTAATCCATGGAAATCCAGGATGGCTCCAGCTCCACCCCATGTCCAACCTGTTCCTCAAAGCCCTTGAGATGCCTCCAAACCCAAATCCAAACTTCATTTGGAGACATTTTTCCACCATAATCCCAAATTTTTTTCCGTGATCAGCGCCCGGCATCCACCAGGAGCCTCCCAATGCACAAAAATCCGGGATGGCTCCAGCTCCACCCCATTCCTCCAACCCCTTGAGATGCCTCCAGACCCAATCCCAGATTTCTTCAGAGCCATTTTTCCACCATAATCCCAAATTTTTGTCCTGGATCAAGCGCCCGGCATCCACCAGGAACCTCCCCATGCACAAAAATCCGGGATGGCTCCAGTTCCACCCACCCCACGTCCAACCCTGCTCCTCAAAGCCCTTGAGATGCCTCCAAGCCCAAATCCAAACTTCATTTGGAGCTGCTTTTTCCACCATAATCCCATTTTTTTTCCTGGATCAACACCTGGCATCCACCAGGAACCTCCCAATGCACAAAAATCCGGGATGGCTCCAGTTCCACCCACCCCACGTCCAACCCTGCTCCTCAAAGCCCTTGAGATGCCTCCAAACCCCATCCAAACTCCATCCTGAACCGTTTTTCCACCATAATCCCAAATTTTTTTCCTGGATCAACACTCGACATCCACCAGGAACTTCCCCAATCCATGAAAATCCGGGATGGCTCCACCTCCACCCCTTTCCTCAAACCCCTTGAGATGCCTCCAAACCCCATCCCAGCTCCGTCGGGAGCCGTTTTTCCGCCGTTATCCCAAATTTTTTTTTTTTCCCGGAGCCGACTGAGCCGCAGCGCTTTTCTTTTTGTAGGACGTGAAGACCGAAGAATTCTTCTCTGGGCTGGCTCCAGACTAGAGGAGAAGTTCTCTAGTGAGTTTCCCGCTTCACGTAGTTCCCAGATCCCGCTTCCGCCCCTTCCCCGGATCCGCTAAATCCCGTTTTTTTTTTTTTGTTTTTTTTTTTTTTTCTTTTTTTTTTTCCTGTTTTTCCTTTTTTTTTTTTTTTTTGGGAATTCCTCCCAGGTCCAGCAGGTCCAGGTGTTCGCCGACGTCCAGTGCACGGTGAATTTGGTGGGAGATCCCTACCTCAACCCGCCGGCTCCGTTGGCCAATCCCAAAAATCCCGCTCCGCCGCCTCCGCCGGGACAAGGGAAGAGCCTCCTGCAGCAGCTGCTGACGGAATAAAATCCCCGGGAAAACGTCGGGAATTCCCAAAAAAAAAAAAAATTAAAAAAAAATATATAAATAAATTTACAAAACTCGGGAAGATGGACACGAAACAAACATAAAAAAAAAAAAAAACAGAGAAAATTATTATATAGGATCTATTTTTATGGGAATTTTGATATCCAGCCCCGCCCCCGCCGCCGTCGCCGCCGGAACGTTCGGAACGCCAATGGAAAATGGGGGATCCGGGGGTTTTTTGGGAAGAGGGGGGATGGGGGTTTGCACCGAGGTTTTTTCCCTGGTTTTTGGGGGTTTTGGGCCTTTTTTTCCTCCTTTTTCCCAATATTTTTCCCCTTTTCCTCCTTTTCTATCCCATTTTCCTCCCTTTTTCCCAATTTTCCTCCTTTTCCTTTTCCTCCTCGTCTCTCTTTTCCCCTTTTTTCCTCCTTTTTTTTCCCTCCTTTTTTCCCTGTTCTCCTCTCTTTTCCTTTTTTCCCATTTTTCTTCCTTTTTCCTCCTTTTTTCCCATTTTTCCTCCTTCCCTACTTTTCCTCTTTTCCATTTTCTTTTCCCCTTTTTTTCCTCCTCTTTTTCCCAGTTTTCCTCCACTTTTCCTTTTTCCCAGTTTTTCCCTTTTCCTCCTCTTTTCCCCATTTTTCCCCCTTTTCCCAATTTTCCTCATTTTCCCTTTCTTCCTTTTCTCTTTTCCCCTTTTTCCTCCTCTTTTTTCCCAGTTTTCCTCCACTTTTCCTTTTTCCCAATTTTCCACCTTCTTCCCTATTTTTTCCTCTTTTCCCCTTTCTTTTCTCTTTCCTCCTTTTTTCCTTATTTTCTCCCTTTTCCTTTTCCCCTCTTCCTCCTTTTTTCCCCATTTTCTCCCCTCCTTTCCCTTTTCCTCCTCTTTTTTCCCCATTTTTCCTCATTTTTCTTCTTTTTCCTCCTTTTCCACAACTTTTTCCCCATTTTTCCCTTTTTTATCTCATTTTTGTCCTCTGTCCCCACTTTCTCTTCCTTTTCCTCCCACTTCTTCCTTTTCCTTTTTCCCCCTTTCCCACATTTCCTCAACCTTTTTTCCCATTTTTCCCCATTTTTCCCCCTTTTCCTTCCATTTCCACTTTTTCCTTCTTTTTCCCCCTTTTCTCAACCTTTTTTCCCATTTTTTCCTTCTTTTCCTCCCTTTTCCCCACATTTCCTCAACCTTTTATTCCCGTTTTTCCCCATTTTTTCCCCTTTTCCCCCTCTTTCCCCCCTTTTCCTCACCCTTTTTTCACATTTTTCCCCATTTTTCCCCATTTTTCCCATTTTCCCTCCTTTTCCCACATTTCCTCAACCTTTTATTCCCATTCTTTTCCCATTTTTCCCCATTTTCCCACATTTCCTCAACTTTTTCCCCATTTTTTCCCCTTTTCCTCAATCTTTTTCCCATTTTCCTTCTTTTTCCCACTTTTCCTCAACCTCATATTCCCATTTTTTCCCATTTTCCCCATTTTTCCCCATTTTCCTCAACCTTTTATTCCCATTTTTCCCATTTTCCCCATTTTTCCCACTTTTCCTCAACCTTTTATTCCCATTTTTCCCCATTTTCCTCCCTTTTCCCACATTTCCTCAACCTTTTATTCCCATTTTTTCCCCATTTTCCCCCATTTTTTCCCCATTTTCCTCAACCTTTTATCCCCATTTTCCCCCATTTTTACCATTTTTCCTCCTTTCCCCCCATTTTCCTCAACCTTTTATTCCCATTTTTCCTTTTTTCCCCATTTTCCTTCCTTTTCCCGCTTTTCCTCAACCTTTTATTCCCATTTTTTCCCCATTTTTTCCCAATTTTTCCCATTTTCCCTCCTTTTCCCACATCTCCTCAACCTTTTCCCCCTTTTTTTCCCATTTTTCCCATTTTCCTCAACCTTTTATTCCCATTTTTTTCCCCATTTTTTCCCCTTTTTCTCAATCTTTTTCCCATTTTCCTTCTTTTTCCCACTTTTCCTCAACCTTTTATTCCCATTTTTCCCATTTTCCTCAACCTTTTATTCCCATTTTTCCCCCTTTTCCTTCCATTTCCACTTTTTCCTTCTTTTTCCCCTTTTCTCAACCTCTTATTCCCATTTTTTTCCCATTTTCCCCATTTTTCCCCATTTTCCTCAAACTTTTATTCCCATTTTTCCCCATTTTCCCCCCATTTTCCTCAACCTTTTATTCCCATTTTTCCTTTTTTCCCCATTTTCCTTCCTTTTCCCGCTTTTCCTCAACCTTTTATTCCCACTTTTTCCCCATTTTTTCCCCATTTTTCCCATTTTCCCTCCTTTTCCCACATCTCCTCAACCTTTTCCCCCTTTTTTTCCCATTTTTTTCCCATTTTTCCCATTTTCCTCAACCTTTTATTCCCATTTTTTCCCCATTTTTCCCCATTTTTTCCCCTTTTCCTCAATCTTTTTCCCATTTTCCTTCTTTTTCCCACTTTTCCTCAACCTTTTATTCCCATTTTTTCCCCATTTTCCCCCATATTTTCCCCATTTTCCTCAACTTTTTATTCCAAATTTTCCCATTTTTCCCATTTTCCCACATTTCCTCAACCTTTTATTCCCATTTTTTCCCATTTCCCCCATTTTTCCCCATTTTCCTCAAACTTTTATTCCCATTTTTCCCCATTTTCCTCCCTTTTCCCACATTTCCTCAACCTTTTATTCCCATTTTTTCCCCATTTTCCTCAACTTTTTATCCCCATTTTCCCCCATTTTTACCATTTTTCCTCCTTTCCCCCCATTTTCCTCAACCTTTTATTCCCATTTTTCCTTTCTTCCCCATTTTCCTTCCTTTTCCCGCTTTTCCTCAACCTTTTATTCCCATTTCTTCCCCATTTTTCCCCAATTTTTCCCATTTTCCCTCCTTTTCCCACATCTCCTCAACCTTTTCCCCCTTTTTTTCCCATTTTTTCCCATTTTTCCCATTTTCCTCAACCTTTTATTCCCATTTTTTTCCCCATTTTTTCCCCTTTTTCTCAATCTTTTTCCCATTTTCCTTCTTTTTCCCACTTTTCCTCAACCTTTTATTCCCATTTTTCCCATTTTCCTCAACCTTTTATTCCCATTTTTCCCCCTTTTCCTTCCATTTCCACTTTTTCCTTCTTTTTCCCACCTTTTCTCAACCTTTTATTCCCATTTTTTCCCCATTTTCCCCCATTTTTTCCCCATTTTCCTCAACGTTTTATTCCAAATTTCCCCATTTTTCCCATTTTCCCACATTTCCTCAACCTTTTATTCCCATTTTTCCCCATTTTCCTCAACCTTTTATTCCCATTTTTTCCCATTTTCCCCATTTTTCCCATTTTCCTCAACCTTTTATTCCCATTTTTCCCCATTTTCCTCCCTTTTCCCACATTTCCTCAACCTTTTATTCCCATTTTTCCCCATTTTCCCCCATTTTTTCCCCATTTTCCTCAACCTTTTATCCCCATTTTCCCCCATTTTTACCATTTTTCCTCCTTTCCCCCCATTTTCCTCAACCTTTTATTCCCATTTTTCCTTTTTTCCCCATTTTCCTTCCTTTTCCCGCATTTCCTCAACCTTTTATTCCCATTTTTCCCCATTTTTTCCCCATTTTTCCCATTTTCCCTCCTTTTCCCACATCTCCTCAACCTTTTCCCCCTTTTTTTCCCATTTTTTCCCATTTTTCCCATTTTCCTCAACCTTTTATTCCCATTTTTCCCCATTTTTTCCCCTTTTCCTCAATCTTTTTCCCATTTTCCTTCTTTTTCCCACTTTTCCTCAACCTTTTATTCCCATTTTTGCCATTTTCCTCAACCTTTTATTCCCATTTTTCCCCCTTTTCCTTCCATTTCCACTATTTCTTTCTTTTTCCCACCTTTTCTCAACCTTTTATTCCCATTTTTTCCCCATTTTCCCCCATTTTTTCCCCATTTTCCTCAACTTTTTATTCCAAATTTTCCCATTTTTCCCATTTTCCCACATTTCCTCAACCTTTTATTCCCATTTTTTCCCCATTTCCCCCCATTTTTCCCATTTTCCTCAAACTTTTATTCCCATTTTTCCCCATTTTCCTCCCTTTTCCCACATTTCCTCAACCTTTTATTCCCATTTTTTCCCCATTTTCCCCCAATTTTTCCCATTTTCCTGCTTTTCCTCAACCTTTTATTCCAATTTTTCCCCTTTTCCCTCCTTTTCCCACATTTCCTCCACCTTTCCCCCCTTTTTTTTCCCATTTTCCCCCCTTTTCTCCCCATTTTCCCACCCCAACTCCTCCAGGCCCATCCCAAATATATTTTTTTTTCCTTAAAATTCCCATTCCCGGCTCCAAGAATTCCCAGGAAAACAGCAGGAAAGGAGGAAGAGGAAGAAGAGGAAGCTCAGTCTCAGCTGGATCTGACGCGGGGCACGGAGAAAAACAAACAAAAAGAGACAAAAACCAAAAAAGAGAAAAAAAAACGGGAAAAAATCCGGAATTCTGCGGGAAAAATCCCAAATTTTTTATTTTTTCCGTTAAATCTGCGCTGGAATTCCCAAATTTTTTGGGTTTTTTCCCCCCTTTTCCCTTTCGGCTCGTGCGTACAATCAGCTTTTTCTAGCAGGAAACGTGGAATTTGTCAAGTTTGGTTGTTTTTTTTTTTTTCCAGAAAAACCCGAAAAAAATCAGAAAAAAAAAATCCAAAAAAATCCAAAAAAAAAAAAAAAAATCAAAAAGGAAAAAAAAAAATTCATATTTTGACCCAGGTTTTTTTTTTTCCATGTTTTTTTCCCCGTCCCCTCTGGAATTCCGTGGGATGAGGAATTCCTGGTGTAGAATGCAAGGAAAGAGGGGGGGGGAAAAAAATGACAAAAAAATGATAAAAAAATGACAAAAAAATGACAAAAAAAGACAAAAAAACGACAAAAAAACAACAAAAAAACGACAAAATCGGGAAAATCCGCAATAATTTTTAGGGAAAAGATGGGATTGGGGGGAGGGGATCTTGTAGATAAATTTTTTCCGAGGGAAAAGATGGAAAATTCTGGAAAACGATGAGGGGGGGGTGGGGGAGGGGAAGGGGGGGGAGGGGAAAAAAAAAGTAAGAGAAAAAAAAATAAAAATAAAAAAAACGGTTCTTTTTTTTTTTTTCCTGCTTGGATTGTGTTTAACAGCTGGAGTAGCTTCGGATATTTAAAAATAATAATTAATAATTAATTAATAATAATAATTAATAATAATAATAATAAAAGAATAATAATGGAATTGTTTGTCGGGAAAAAGCGCTTTTTTTTTTAATAATTTTTTTTTTTTTTGGTGGTTTTTCTTTGGAATTAAATTCAATTTATTTTTTAGGGTTTTTTTTTTTTTCTGGTTTGGAATTCCCAGGGTGGAATTTTTATGGGAATTTTAAAGTTTTGGGTTTTTCTCCTCCAAAAATTTCTGGGGGAAAAAAAAAAAATATGGGAAAAAAAAAAAAAAAAGAGAAATCCGGAGTTTGGAGAGTTTTGTTGTTTTGGGGAGGTGGGAAAGGGAAAAATTTGGGGCAAAAATGGGAAATTTAATTTTTGGGGCTGGAAAATCGGGAATTCCATCGGAAATTCCAGGATGGGATCCAGGGATTTGCTGTTTTTTGGGATTTCAGTTCCCTTGGAAAAATTCCCAAGGATCGGCATCCGTGAAATGAAAGCTGAAAATGGGAAAAAAAGAGGGAAAAACGATCCCAAACCCACAGGAATTTGGGAATATTCACCGAAATTCCAGGAATTCCGGGTGGGAAAAGAGCTCATATCCCATCCTGAGAGAATTCCCGCCACTGCAGGTGGCTCCAAATTTTGGATATTCCCAGGGATTCCCGTATTTTCTGGGAATTTCTTCCCAAAATTCCACCTAAATCAAATTTCCCAGTTTAGGATGGAGGGGAAAAAACGGGAATCTCAAAGGAAATTTGGGATTTTTTTCCTCATTTCTTTTCCCTTCTTTTTTCCTTCCTCTTCTTTTCCTTTTTTCCTCTTTTATTTGTCCTCTTTTTCCTCCTTTTTCCTTCCCCTTTTTCCTCTTTTCCTCTTTTTTTTTTCTCAAGGAGTTTCCTTCCTCTTCTTTTCCCTTTTTCCTCCTTTTTTCCCTCATTATTTGTCCTTTTTTTTCCTTTTTTCCTCTTTTCCTTATTTTTTTCCTCTTTTTTCCCTCCTTTATTTCTCCTTTTTTTCCTCTTTTTTCCTTCCCCTTTTTCCTCTTTTCTCCTTTTTTTCCTCAAGGATTTTCCTTCCCCTTCTTTTCCCTTTTTTTCCCTCATTATTTTTCCTTTTTCCCCCCTTTTTTTCCTCTTTTCCTCCTTTTTCCCCCTTCTTTCCCCTCATTATTTTTCCTTTTTTCCCCCTTTTTTTCCTCTTTTCCTCCTTTTTTCCCCTTTTTTTCCCTCATTATTTTTCCTTTTTCCCCCTTTTTTTCCTCTTTTTCTTCATTTTCCCCCTTCTTTCCCCTCATTATTTTTCCTTTTTTCCCCCTTTTTTTCCTCTTTTCCTCCTTTTTTCCCCTTTTTTTTCCCTCATTATTTTTCCTTTTTCCCCCCTTTTTTCCTCTTTTCCTCCTTTTTTCCCCTTTTTTCCCCACTTTTTCTTTTTTCCTTTCCCATTTCTTCCTTTTTTTCCTCCTTTTATCTCTTATTTTTCCTCTTTTCCTCCTTCCCCCCCTCTAAAAATTCCCAGAAATTCCCTACAATCCCCTCAACTCCCTCCAAATCCAACCAGGATTTTTCCCAACCCAAAACAAATCCCGGCAACAACAACAAAAACCACAAATTCCACTCGGGGGGAAAAAAAACCACTTTAAAAACCACAAAATTCCTCATCCCGAAAACGCCGGAATTCACCTCCAAAATTCCCAGATTTGAAGGAATAAAAAAACCTGGAAAAATCAGGACGAAGTCATTTGAGGAGTTTGAATTTCCTGAGGTGTTGCTGCACCTGATTTTTGGGATAAGGCCGGAGCGCCAAACACGTGGGAATTCCCTCGGGATTCTCCATCCAAAGTCGGTGTTCGACGCCTTTTTCCTTCAGCGACTCCGCCAAATCCAGCAGGGAATTCTCATCCGGAGCCTGCCGAGCCAATAAAAAAAAAAAAAAATGGGAATTATTTCCAGGAATTTTCCTTATTCCCAAACCCGAGCTGGCTTTCCCACCCCCCGCGGATTTTTTTATTTATTTTTTTAAATCTCTTATCTGGCTGTTTTTGTGATTTTTAGCTTTTTTTTTTTCGTTCTGAGGATTGTGAAGAGTTGGGATGGAAAGAGGGAAGCGTGGAATTTTAGGGAATTTTTATTGGGAAAGCCTTTGGAAATCGTGGGGCTGGAGGATTCCCCGTGATGGGTGTGTCCCCAAATCCCATCTGGATTTGAAATTCCTTCGGGGTTTTTTCCACGAAATCTCGGTTTTTTCGCCAAAAAACCACTTTTTTTTTCTCCAAATCCCGATTTTTTCCCACAAAATCCCGATTTTTTTCCCACAAAATCTCGATTTTTTCCCCACAAAATCCCGATTTCCCCCCTCCCATCATGCCCCGCGCTTCCTCCAGCACCACGGTTCTCATGGCGGGGAAAAAAACCGCGATTTTGGGAGAAAAAAATCAGGATTTTGGGGGAAAATCGGGATTTGGGATGAAAAAAATCAGATTTTTTTTCCTAATTTCCGATTTTACAAAAAAATCCCGAGCCTTGTCCGCCCCCCCCCAAGATGGCGCCCGGTTCCCCCTCAGCGTGGAGCTCCCATCAATGACCCGCGCTACCTCCAGCACCGCGGTTCTCATGGCGAGAAAAAAAAACAGGATTTTGGAAGAAAAATCGGGATTTTGAGGAAAAAATCGGGATTTGAGGGGAAAAAAATCAGAATTTTTTTCCTAATTTCCGATTTTCCCAAAAATCCCGAGCCCTGTCCTCCCCTCCCAAGATGGCGCCCGGCTCCCCCTCATGCCCCGCGGCGGCGCCGCTGCCTCCAGCACGGCGGTTCTCATGGCGGGAAAAAAAATCGGGATTTTGGGAGAAAAAACTGGAATTTTGGGAGAAAAAAATCGGGATTTGGGGGGGAAAAATCAGGATTTTTTCCTGATTTTCCGCAAAATCCGGAGGCATCTCCGCCCCCCCCAAGATGGCGCCCGGCTTCCCCTCAGCGCGGAGCTCCCGTCATGCCCCGCGGCGGCGCCGCTACCTCCAGCACCACAGTTCTCATGGCGGGAAAAAAATCGGGATTTTAGGATAAAATTAGGGATTTGGGGGAAAAATCGGGATTTTAGGATAAAAAATCGGGATTTGGAGGGAAAAATCAGGATTTTTTTCCTGATTCCCGATCCGTCTCCGCCCCTCCCAAGATGGCGCCCGGCTCCCCCTCAGCGCGGAGCTCCCGTCATGCCCCGCGGCGGCGCCGCTACCTCCAGCACCACGGTTCTCATGGCGGCGCCCAGCTCCAGGTACGCTCCGGTGTCGGGATGCTCCCGGTAACCGTGAACGGCGGCCAGCGCCGCGTGGCAGCCCTGAGCCACCACGGCACCGAGCGGCCACGAGCGGGGAGGCCGCGCCAGATCCCCGCGGAGCACCACGTACTGCACCAGCGCCGCCGCCATGTTGCCGTACGGAACCGCGCGGGCTGCCGGGAGCTTGCAGGGCGCCGCCATGTTGTACGGAACGGAGATATGCGTGATGACGCACTTCCGGTGGCGCAGAGGCGGGAAACTTGAGGTGAGAGCGGAGCCCTGAGGGAAGGATTTGGGGTCTCGGAGGGGAATTTTTGGGATAAAATTCCTTGAGATAAAATTCCTTGGGATAATTTATTGGGATAATCGCTGTCCTTCTTCTTATCTTCGCTGTCACCTCTCGGGGTGTTTCCTGTCCGTTTCCTTTGCGATCCTCAGTGTCGTTTTCTCGGTATTTATTCCCAAAATCCCTCCTATTCCCGCATTCCCACCTTGTTTTCCTCCTAAAAATTTTCCAAATTTATTGGGAATTAAAGGGATTTTTTCCCAGTCCTTTTTCCTCATGAAACAATTCCCAATTTTACGTAAAATTGACTTTTTTTTTTTCTTTTTTTTTTTCCCATCCCTCTTTTCTGGTCAAAAACTTCCCAAATTTAAGGAAAACTAACAGGATTTTTTTCCATTTCCATCCCCTTTTTCTCCTGAAAATTTCCCAAATATTTCGAAAATTATCGGGACTTTTTTCATTTCCTTCTGCCCATAAAAATCCCCAAATTTATGCAGAATTAACGGATCTTTTTTCCATTTTTTTCCAACCCCAAATCCTTGGGATTCCCCAGGAATTCCTCAGGGATGGATCCCGGAAAAGAAGAGAAGGAAAAGGATGAGAAAAGGGATTTTTCACATGGTGAGTTCCTAAAAATTCCCAAATTTTCCCAAATTTCTCCCATCTCCCACCATTTCCGAGCAGGAATTCTTCCCCAAATTCCTAAATTTCTCCCAAAACTCCCAATTTTCTCCCCAAATTCCCTAATTTTTCTCCTTCCCGTCCCTTTCCATGCAGGAATTCTTCCCAGAATTTCAGGAATTCTTCCCCAGATTCCAAATTTGCTCCCAAAATTTCCTAAATCTCCCCCCAAATCCCAGATTTCTCCCCAAATCCCCAGATTTCTCCCAAAATCCTCGAAATTTTCCTCTTCTACACAGGAATTTCTTCCCAAAATTCCCAATTTTCTCCCCAAATTCCCAAATTTTTCCTTTTCCATGCAAGAATTCCTCCCAGGATTCCCAAATTTCTTCCGAAATCCCCATTTTTCTCCCCAAATACCCAAATTTATTCCCAAAATTCCCAAGCTTTCTCTTTCCATGCAGGAATTTCTCCCCAAATCCCCATTTTTTTCCTCAAATCTCCAATTTTCTTCCCAAAATTCCCAAATTTTTCCCTTTCCATATAGGAATTCCTCCCAGAATTCCCAAATTTCTCCCTAAAATTCCCAAATTCCTCCCAGAATTCCCAAATTTCTCCTCAAATTCCCAATTTTCACCACAAATCCCTCCCAGAATTTTCAAATCCCTCCCCAAATCCCCAATTTTCTCTTCAAATCCCCAAATTTCTTCCCAAAATTCACAATTTTTACCCCCAAATCCCAAAATTTTCTCCCAGAATTCCCAAACTTCTCTCTAAAATCCCCAAATTTCTCCCAGAATTCCCAAATTTCTTCCTGAATTCCCAATTTTTATCCAAATTTGTCCCCCAAATCCCCAAATTTCTCCCAGAATTCCCAATTTTTACCCCCCAAATTCCCAAATCCTTGCCAGAATTCCCAGGATTTCTCCCTGAATTCCCAGTTTTTACCCAAATCCCCAAATGTCCTCCCAGAATCCCAAAATTTCCCCCCAAATTCCCAATTTTTACCCCAAATTCCTCCCAGAATTCCCAAATTCCTCCTCAAATTCCCATTTTTTCCCCAGAATTCCCAGGTTTCTCCCCAGAATTCCCAATTTTTGCCCCACACCCCCAAATCTTCTCCCAGAATTCCCAAATTTCTCCCCAAATTCCCAATTTTTACCCAAATTTGTCCCCCAAATCCCCAAATTCCTCCCAGAATTCCTAAATTTCTCCCCCAATTCCCAATTTTTACCCAAATCCCTGCCAGAATTCCCAAATTTCTCCCCCAATTCCCAATTTCTACCCCAAATTCCTCCCAGAATTCCCCAATTTTTCCCTAAAACCCCCATATTTCCTGCCAGAATTCCCCAATTCCTCCCAGAATTCCCGATTTTCCCCTCATTCCCGTTTTTCCCAGGCCTCCTGGCACACCTGGAGTGGCTGGAATTCCGGGCTCGCCGGGAAGCCGCGGAGCAGGAAAAGCGGGAACGCCGGGAAGAGCGCCGGGAATTCCTCCTCTCCAAAATCCGGGAATTGCGGGAACGCCGCCATCGGCTCCGGGAAAAACTGGGAGAGGCGGTGAGGGAAAAAATTCCAGAGGGATTTTCCCAAAAAAAACAACAATTAAAAAATGGGATTTTTATGATTTTTATGATTTTTTTTTTTTCCTGGGTTTTTCCCTAGGGAAAAGCCGGAATTCCGAGGATTCCGAAGGATCCGGATCCTCCTGATCCGCGGGAAGTGCTGGAGTGGAAGATCCGGAATTGTCGGGATTTGATCCGGATTTTCCGGCTCACCGGTGAGATGGGACGGGGGAAAGCGGGAATTCCCCAGGAAATTTGGGAATTCTGGGGGAATTCCCGAGGAAATTTGGGAATTCTGTGGAAAATTTGGGAATTCTGGTGGAATTCCTGAGGAAATTTGGGAATTCTGGGGGAATTCCCGAGGAAATTTGGGAATTCTGGGGGAATTCCTGAGGAAATTTGGGAATTCTGGGGGAATTCCTGAGGAAATTTGGGAATTCCTGAGGGGAAATTTGGGAATTCCTGAGGAAATTTGGGAATTCCTGAGGGGAAATTTGGGAATTCCTGAGGAAATTTGGGAATTCCTGAGGAAATTTGGGAATTCCTGAGGGGAAATTTGGGAATTCCTTGGGAATTCTGGGGGAAATTCGGGAATTTTGGGGAAAATTTGGGAATTCCTTGGGAATTCCAGGGGAAACTCAGGAATTCTGTGGGGAAATTTGGGAATTCTGGGGGAATTCCTGAGGAAATTTGGGAATTCTGGGGGAATTCCGGGGGAAATTCGGGAATTCTGGGGAAATTTGGGAATTCCGGGGGAAATTTGGGAATTCTGTGGGAAAAGCAGGAATTCCCGAGGAAATTTGGGAATTCTGGGGGAATTCCAGGGGAAATTTGGGAATTCTGTGGGAAATTTGGGAATTCCTTGGGAATTCTGTGGGAAATTTGGGAATTCTGGGGGAAATTTGGGAATTCTGTGGGAAATTTGGGAATTCCTTGGGAATTCTGGGGGAAATTTGGGAATTCTGGGGGAATTCTGGGGGAAATTTGGGAATTCCTGAGGGGAAATTTGGGAATTCCTGAGGGGAAATTTGGGAATTCCTGAGGAAATTTGGGAATTCCTGAGGGGAAATTTGGGAATTCCTGAGGGGAAATTTGGGAATTCCTGAGGAAATTTGGGAATTCCTTGGGAATTCCAGGGGAAACTCAGGAATTCTGTGGGGAAATTTGGGAATTCTGGGGGAAATTTGGGAATTCTGGGGGAAATTTGGGAATTCTTTGGGAATTCCGGGGGAAATTTGGGAATACCGTGGGAATTCCTTGGGAAAAGAGTCAGAATTCCCAAGGAATTGGGGTGGGAAATGCTGGAAATTTGGGAATTCTGTGGGAAACTTGGGAATTCTGTGGGAAACTTGGGAATTCTGTGGGAAACTTGGCAATTCCCAAGGAAAATTGGAAATTCCGTAGGAAAAGAGCCGGAATTCCCAAGGAATCGGAGTCTTTGGGGTGGGAAAAGCTGGAAAATCGGGAATTCCCGGGATTTCTGGGCAGAGCTGCGGGGCTGGAAAAATTCCCCATTTTCCTTGGGATTTTCCCCATTTTTTCCTTGGGATTTTCCCCATTTTCCTTGGGATTTTCCCCATTTTCCTTGGGATTTTCCCCATTTTCCTTGGGATTTTCCCCATTTTCTTTGGGATTTTCCCAATTTTCCTTGGGAATTCCCGTCCTCCCCCCGAACTCCCAGGATCCGGGATTTCCCCTCCTTTGGAGTCGGCTCCAATTCCCAGAAAATTCCCAGAAAATTCATGGATTATTCCCAGATAATTCCCAGGAAATTCCTGGATAATTCCAAGATAATTCTCGGATTATTCCCAGATTTTTCCCAGATAATTCCCAGGTAATTCCCGGATAATTCCCAGATAACTCCTGGATTATTCCCAGAAAATTCCCTGAAAATTCCTGTTTTATTCCCAGAGTTTTCCCAGATAATTCCCAGGTAATTCCTGGATAATTCCCAGAAAATTCCCAGATAATTCCCAGATTATTCCCAGATAATTCCCAGAAAATTCCTGGATAATTCCTGGATAGTTCCCAGAAAATTCCCAGATAATTCCTGGATAATTCTCAGAAAATTCCTGGATAATTCCTGGATTATTCCCAGATTATTCCCAGAAAATTCCTGGATAATTCCCAGATAATTCCCAGAAAATTCCCAGATTATTCCCAGATTATTCCTGGATAATTCCCAGAAAATTCCTGGATAATTTCTGGATTATTCCCAGATTATTCCCAGTAAATTCCTGGATAACTCCCAGATCATTCCTGGATTATTCCCAGATTTTTCCCAGATAATTCCCAGGTAATTCCCGGATAATTCCCTGAAAATTCCTGGATAATTCCCAGATTATTTGCAGAGAATTCCCAGAAAATTCCCAGATTATTCCTGGATAATTCCCAGAAAATTCCCAGATAATTCCCTGATTTTTCTTGGATAATTCCCAGAAAATTCCTGGATAATTCCCAGAAAATTCCAGGATAATTCCTGGATTATTCCCAGATAATTTCTGGATAATTCCCAGATAATTCCTTGATTATTCCTGGATAATTCCCAGATAATTCCCTGATTTTTCTTGGATAATTCCCAGATAATTCCCAGATAATTCCCAGAAAATTCCCGGATAATTCCCAGATAATTCCCAGATAATTCCTGGATAATTCCCAGATAATTCCTGGATAATTCCCAGATAATTCCTGGATTATTCCCAGATAATTCCCAGATAATTCCCGGATAATTCCCTGAAAATTCCCAGATAATTCCTGGATAATTCCCAGAAAATTCCCAGATAATTCCTGGATTATTCCCAGAAAATTCCCTGAAAATTCCTGTTTTATTCCCAGAGTTTTCCCAGATAATTCCCAGGTAATTCCTGGATAATTCCCAGAAAATTCCCAGATAATTCCCAGGTAATTCCCAGATAATTCCCGGATAATTCCCAGATAACTCCTGGATTATTCCCAGATAATTCCCGGATAATTCCCTGAAAATTCCCAGATAATTCCTGGATAATTCCCAGATAATTCCCAGAAAATTCCCAGATTATTCCCAGATAATTCCCGGATAATTCCCAGATAATTGCCAGATTATTCCTGGATAATTCCCAGAAAATTCCTGGATAATTTCTGGATTATTCCCAGATTATTCCCAGTAAATTCCTGGATAACTCCCAGATCATTCCTGGATTATTCCCAGATTTTTCCCAGATAATTCCCAGGTAATTCCCGGATAATTCCCTGAAAATTCCTGGATAATTCCCAGATTATTTGCAGAGAATTCCCAGAAAATTCCCAGATTATTCCTGGATAATTCCCAGAAAATTCCCAGATAATTCCCTGATTTTTCTTGGATAATTCCCAGATAATTCCCAGATAATTCCCAGATAATTCCCGGATAATTCCCAGAAAATTCCAGGATAATTCCTGGATTATTCCCAGATAATTTCTGGATAATTCCCAGATAATTCCTTGATTATTCCTGGATAATTCCCAGATAATTCCCTGATTTTTCTTGGATAATTCCCAGATAATTCCCAGATAATTCCCAGAAAATTCCCGGATAATTCCCAGATAATTCCCAGATAATTCCTGGATAATTCCCAGATAATTCCCGGATAATTCCCAGATAATTCCCGGTTAATTCCTGGATAATTCCCAGAAAATTCCCGGATAATTCCCAGATAATTCCCAGATAATTCCCGGATAATTCCCGGATAATTCCCGGATAATTCCTGGATAATTCCCAGAAAATTCCTGTTTTATTCCCAGAGTTTTCCCAGATAATTCCCAGATAATTCCTGGCTCATTCCCGTCTAATTCCTGTCTCATTCCCGGATTTTTCCCGCTGTCTAATCCCCTTTTTTCTCTCCCAGGAATCAGCGGGAATCTCTCCCATCCCGGAATTTCCTTCTCCTTCCACACATCCTTCGAGGGCTCCTTCCTGGATTCCTTCCAGCTGGAATTCCAGGAATTCCGACACTTCCGGATCCGCCGCCATTCCATCCCTCCCTTCATCCCCCTGGAGCTCCTGGCCCGGCAATTCCTGCCCCGGAATCTCCGGGAATTCCTGGGAATTCTCTTCCAACACCTCAACGCCTTCGTGGCCCGCAGGCAGCAGCTCAGGCAGCTCCAGGTGGGGACAGGAATTCCGGGAATTTTCCCCACGGGATTTGGGATCTCCCGGGGTTTTGGGTACGGGGGAAGGGGGGAGCGACACAAAATTCCCAAATTTCTGCCCCAAAATTCCCAAATTTCTGCCCCAATTCCCAAATTTCTGCCCCAAAATCACCCAATTTTGCCCAGAATTCCCAAATTTCTGCCCCAATTCCCAAATTTCTGCCCTAATTCCCAAATTTCTGCCCAAACTCCCAAATTTCTGCCCTGAATTCCCAATTTTCTGCCTGAAATTCCCATTTTTTTTGGCCCCAAAATTCCCAGATTTCTGCCCAAAATTCCTGCCCCAAAATTCCTGCCCCAAAATTCCCAAATTTGTCCTGAAATTCCCAAATTTTTTCCCAAATTTCTGCCCAAATTCCCAAATTTCTGCCCCAAAATCACCCAATTTTGCCCAAAATTCCCAAATTTCTGCCCAAATTCCCAAAATTTCTGCTGAAAATTCCCAAATTTCTGCCCTGAAATTCCCAATTTTCTGCCCAAAATTCCCAAATTTCTCCCCAAAATCCCCAAATTTCTGCCCCAAAATCACCCAATTTTGCCCAGAATTCCCAAATTTCTGCCCCAATTCCCAAATTTCTGCCCAAATTCCCAAATTTCTGCCCAAAATTCCCAAATTTCTCCCCAAAATCCCCAAATTTCTGCCCCAAAATCACCCAATTTTGCCCAGAATTCCCAAATTTCTGCCCCAATTCCCAAATTTCTGCCCCAATTCCCAAATTTCTGCCCCAATTCCCAAATTCCTGCCCTGAATTCCCAATTTTCTGCCTGAAATTCCCATTTTTTTGGCCCCAAAATTCCCAGATTTCTCCCCAAAATTTCTGCCCCAAAATTCCCAAATTTGTCCTGAAATTCCCAAATTTTTTCCCAAATTTCTGCCCAAATTCCCAAACTTCTGCCCCAATTCCCAAATTTCTGCCCCAAAATCACCCAATTTTGCCGAAAATTCCCAAATTTCTGCCTGAAATTCCCATTTTTTTGGCCCCAAAATTCCCAGATTTCTCCCCAAAATTTCTGCCCCAAAATTCCCAAATTTTTTCCCAAATTTCTGCTGAAAATTCCCAAATTTCTGCCCAGAATTCCCAAATTTCTCCCCAAAATCCCCAAATTTCTGCCCCAAAATCACCCAATTTTGCCCAGAATTCCCAAATTTCTGCCCAAATTCCCAAATTTCTGCCCCAATTCCCAAATTTCTGCCCCAATTCCCAAATTCCTGCCCTGAATTCCCAAATTTCTGCCCAAAATTCCCAAATTCCTGCCCTGAATTCCCAATTTTCTGCCTGAAATTCCCAATTTTTTTGGCCCCAAAATTCCCAGATTTCTGCCCAAAATTTCTGCCCCAAAATTCCCAAATTTGTCCTGAAATTCCCAAATTTTTTCCCAAATTTCTGCCCAAATTCCCAAATTTCTGCCCCAAAATCACCCAATTTTGCCCAAAATTCCCAAATTTCTGCCCAAAATTCCCAAATTTCTGCCCAAATTCCCAAATTTCTGCCCAAAATCCCCAAATTTCTGCCCAAATTTCCAAATTTCTGCCCTGAATTCCCAATTTTCTGCCTGAAATTCCCATTTTTTTGGCCCCAAAATTCCCAGATTTCTCCCCAAAATTTCTGCCCCAAAATTCCCAAATTTGTCCTGAAAATTTTCTGCCAAATTCCCATTTTTTTTGCCCCAAAATTCCTGCCCCAAAATTCCCAAATTTCTGCCCAAAATCCCCAAATTTCTGCCCCAAAATCACCCAATTTTGCCCAAAATTCCCAAATTTCTGCCCAAATACCCAAATTTCTGCCCAAAATTCCCAAAATTGTCCTGAAATTCCCAATTTTTTTCCAAATTTCTGCCTGAAATTCCCGAATTTCTGCCCCAATTCCCAAATTTCTGCCCCAATTCCCAAATTTCTGCCCAAACTCCCAAATTTCTGCCCTGAATTCCCAATTTTCTGCCTGAAATTCCCATTTTTTTGGCCCCAAAATTCCCAGATTTCTCCCCAAAATTTCTGCCCCAAAATTCCCAAATTTGTCCTGAAATTCCCAAATTTTTTCCCAAATTTCTGCTGAAAATTCCCAAATTTCTGCCCAAATTCCAAAATTTCTGCCCTGAATTCCCAAATTTCTGCCCAAATTCCCAAATTTCTGCCCCAATTCCCAAATTTCTGCCCAAACTCCCAAATTTCTGCCCTGAATTCCCAATTTTCTGCCTGAAATTCCCATTTTTTTTGCCCCCAAAATTCCCAGATTTCTGCCCAAAATTCCTGCCCCAAAATTCCCAAATTTGTCCTGAAATTCCCAAATTTTTTCCCAAATTTCTGCCCAAATTCCCAAATTTCTGCCCCAAAATCACCCAATTTTGCCCAAAATTCCCAAATTACTGCCCAAATTCCCAAATTTCTGCCCTGAATTCCCAAATTTCTGCCCAAAATTCCCAAATTTCTCCCCAAAATCCCCAAATTTCTGCCCCAAAATCACCCAATTTTGCCCAGAATTCCCAAATTTCTGCCCCAAAATCACCCAATTTTGCCCAAAATTCCCAAATTTCTCCCCAAAATTCCCAAATTTCTGCCCTAATTCCCAAATTTCTGCCCCAATTCCCAAATTTCTGCCCAACTTCCCAAATTTCTGCCCAAATTCCCAATTTTCTGCCTGAAATTCCCAATTTTTTTGGCCCCAAAATTCCCAGATTTCTGCCCAAAATTTCTGCCCCAAAATTCCCAAATTTGTCCTGAAATTCCCAATTTTTTTCCCAAATTTCTGCCTGAAATTCCCAAATTTCTGCCTGAAATTCCCATTTTTTTAGCCCCAAAATTCCCAGATTTCTGCCCCAAAATTCCCAAATTTTTTATCAAATTTCTGCCTGAAATTCCCAAATTCATGCCCTGAATTCCCCCATTTTTCCACAAATTCCCAGATTTCTGCTCCAAAATCACCCAATTTTGCCCAAAATTCCCAAATTTCTGCCCAAATTCCCAAATTTCTGCCCTAATTCCCAAATTTCTGCCCCAATTCCCAAATTTCTGCCCCAATTCCCAAATTTCTGCCCCAATTCCCAAATTTCTGCCCAAATTCCCAAATTTCTGCCTGAAATTCCCATTTTTTGTCCCCAAAATTCCCAAATTTCGGCCCCAAATTTCCACATTTTCCTCAAATTCCCAATTTTCTGCCCAAAATTCCCAGATTTCTTCCCAAGATTCCCAAATTCCTTCCCAAATTCCCAAATTTCTCCCCGAAATACCCAAATGTTTCTCAGAATTCCCAAATTTCTGCCCCCAAATTCCAAAATTTCTGTCCAAAATCCCCAAATTTTTGCCCAAAATCACCCAATTTTGCCCAAAATTCCCACATTTCTTCCCAAATTCATGCCCCCAATTCCCAAACTCCTCCCCAAAATCCCTGAATTTCTGCTCCCAAATCCCAAATTCCTGCCCAAAATTCCCAAATCTCTCCCCAAAATTCCCAAATCTCTCCCCCAAATCACCCAATTTTGCCCAAAATTCCCAATTTTTCTTCTCAAAATTCTCAAATTTCTCCCCAAATTCCAAAATTTCTCCCCAAAATTCCCAAATTTCTCCCCAAAATTCCCAAATTTCTGCCCCAAATTCCCAATTTTCTGCCTGAAATTCCCAATTTTCTCCCCTAAATTCCCAAATTTCTGCTCCAAATTTTTAAATGTTTCCTGAAATTGCCCAATTTTTCCCAAAATTCCTCAATTTTTTTCCCTTTCCCAGCAGGAATTCTTCCCAAAATTCCCCCAAATTCCCACATTTTCCACAAAATTCCAAAATTTCTTCCCCAAATTCCCAAATTTTCCCCAGAATTCCCAATTTTTTCCCCAGAAATCCCAGATTTTCTCCCCAAAATTCCCATTTTTCTCCCTGAAACCCCAAATTTTTCCCTAAAATTCCCAATTTTCTTCCAAAATTTCCAAATTTCTTCCAAAATTCCCATTTTTCTCCCTAAAAACCCCAAATTTTTCCCTAAAATTCCCCAAATCCCTCAAAATTCCCAATTTTCTTCCCAAAATTCCCATTTTTCTCCCCAAAACCCCAAATTTTTCCCTAAAATTCCCCAAAATCCCTCAAAATTCCCAATTTTCTCCCCAAAATTCCCAAAATCTCCCCAAAAATTCCCAAATTTCTCCCCAAAATTCCCAATTTTCCTCCAAAATTCCCAGATTTTTTCCCCAAAATTCCCATTTTTCTCCCTAAAAACCCCAAATTTTTCCCTAAAATTCCCAAAATCCCTCAAAATTCCCAATTTTCTCCCCAAAATTCCCAAATTCTCCCTAAAATTCCCAAATTTCTTCCAAAATTCCCAATTTTTCCTCCAAAATTCCCAGATTTTTCCCCAAAATTCCCATTTTTCTCCCCAAAAACCCCAAATTTTTCCCTAAAATTCCCAAAATCCTTCAAAATTCCCAATTTTCTCCCCAAAATTCCCAATTTCTCCCTAAAATTCCCAAATTTCTTCCAAAATTCCCAATTTTCCCCCCAAAATTTCCCAGATTTTTCTCCCCAAAAATTCCCAATTTTCTCCCCAAAACCCCAAATTTTTCCCTAAAATTCCCAAAATCCCTCAAAATTCCCAATTTTCCCCCCAAATTCCCAGATTTTCTCCCCAAAATTCCCATTTTTCTCCCTAAAAACCCCAAATTTTTCCCTAAAATTCCCAAAATCCTTCAAAATTCCCAATTTTCTCCCCAAAATTCCCAAATTTTCTCCCTAAAACTCCCAAATTTCTTCCCAAAATTCCCAATTTTCCTCCAAAATTCCCAGATTTTCTCCCCAAAATTCCCATTTTTCTCCCCAAAACCCCCAATTTTTCCCTAAAATTCCCATTTTTCCTCCAAAATTCCCAGATTTTTTTCCCCAAAATTCCGTTTTTTTTCCCTAAAACCCCCAAATTCTTCCCTAAAATTCCCAAAAAAACCCCCCAAAATTCCCAATTTTTTTTTCCTTTCCCCAGGAGGAATTTTCCGAGTTCATCCAAGGAATTCCCTCCCAGAATTCCCTCTTCAACCTCCTGAGCTTCCGGTACCGAATTCCCGGGAAAATTCCCGGAGAATTCCCGGAATTCCGAGCGTGGCTCCTGTACCGGGACCCCCTGCGGAGCCTCCCCAGCGACGTCACCGTCACCACCCCCGGTGAGAGCGAATTCCAGAGGATTCCTGGGAATTCCAGAGGATTCCTGGGAATTCCAGAGGGTTCTGGGAATTCCAAAGGATTTTAAGGGATTTTTTGGGAATTTTTTGGGATTTTTTTTGGGAATTTTGAGGGATTTTTTGGGAATTTTCAGGGATTTTTTGGGAATTTTTTGGGATTTTTTGGGAATATTTTGGGATTTTTTTGGGAATTCTGAGGGATTTTGGGGAATTTTCAGGGATTCCTGGGAATTCCAGAGGATTCTGGGAATTCCAAGGGATTCTTGGGATTTTTTGGGAATTTTTTTGGAATTTTTAGGGATTTTTTTGGGAATTTTGGGGAATTTTTGGGGATTTTTTGGGAATTTTGAGGGATTTTTTGGGGGGAGTCTGAGGGATTTTGGGGAATTTTCAGGGATTCCTGGGAATTTTCAGGGATTCTGGGAATTCCAGAGGATACTTGGGATTTTTTGGGAATTTTTTGGAAATTTTTTTTTTGGAATTTTGAGGGATTTTTTGGGGAATTTTTTGGGATTTTTTGGAATTTTTTGGGAATTTTGAGGGATTTTTTCCCAGAATTCCATTTAATTTTTCCCAGAATTCCCTGGAATTTTTCCCGGAATTCCAATGGAATTTTTCCCAGAGTTTTGATGGATTTTTCCCAGAATCCCACAGAATTTTTCCCCGGAATTCCATGGAATTTTCTCAGAATTCTATGGATTTTTCCCAGAATTCCCTGGAATTTTTCCCAGAATCCCACGGAATTTTTCCCCGGAATTCCATGGAATTTTCCCCAGAATTCCCATGGAATTTTCCCAGAATTCAATGGATTTTTCCCAGAATTCCCATGGAATTTTTTCCCAGAATCCAATGGATTTTTCCCAGAATTCCCATGGATTTTTCCCGGAATTTTGATGGAATTTTTCCCACAATTCCAATGGAATTTTTTCCCAGAGTTTTGATGGATTTTTCCCGGAATCCCATTTAATTTTTCCTGGAATTCCCATGGAATTTTCCCCAGAATTCCCTGGAATTTTTTCCCAGAATTCCAATGGAATTTTTCCCAGAATTCCCTGGGATTTTTCCCAGAATTCCCTGGAATTTCTCCCAGAATTCCATTTTATTTTTCCCAGAATTCCCTGGAATTTTTCCTGGAATTTTGATGGAATTTTCCCAGAACTTTGATGGAATTTTTCCCAAAATTCAATGGAATTTTTTCCCAGAATTTTGATGAAATTTTCCCAGAATTTTTGATGGATTTTTCCCAGAATTCCCTGGAATTTTTCCCACAATTCCAATGGAATTTTTCCTGGAATTTTGATGGATTTTTTTCCCAGAATTCCCATGGATTTTCCCCAGAATTCCCTGGAATTTTTCCCAGAATCCCACGGAATTTTCCCCAGAATTCCAATGGAATTTTCCCCAGAATTCCCTGGAATTTTCCCCAGAATTCCCTGGAATTTTCCCCAGAATTCCCTGGAATTTTCCCCAGAATTCCCTGGAATTTTCCCCAGAATTCCAATGGAATTTTTTCCCAGAATTCCCTGGATTTTTCCCACAATTCCAATGGAATTTTTCCTGGAATTTTGATGGAATTTTTCCCAGAATTCCCATGGATTTTTCCCAGAATTCCCTGGATTTTTCCCATAATTCCAATGGAATTTTTTCCCAGAATTCCCTGAATTTTCCCCAGAATTCCCTGGAATTTTCCCAGAATTCCAATGGAATTTTTTCCCAGAATTCCCTGGATTTTTCCCACAATTCCAATGGAATTTTTCCTGGAATTTTGATGGATTTTTTCCCAGAATTCCCATGGATTTTTCCCAGAATCCCACGGAATTTTTCCCCAGAATCCCATTTAATTTTCCCCAGAATTTTGATGGATTTTCCCCAGAATTCCAATGGAATTTTTTCCCAGAATTCCCTGGAATTTTTCCCAGAATTCCCTGGAATTTTTCCCAGAATTCCCTGGAATTTTTCCCAGAATTCCCTGGAATTTTTCCCAGAATTCCCTGGAATTTTTCCCAGAATCCCATTTAATTTTTCCCAGAATTCCCTGGAATTTTTCCCAGAATCCCATTTAATTTTCCCCAGAATTCCCTGGAATTTTCCCCACAATTCCCATGGATTTTTCCCAGAATCCCACAGAATTTTTCCCCAGAATTCCCTGGATTTTTCCCAGAATTCCCTGGAATTTTCCCCACAATTCCCATGGATTTTTCCCAGAATTCCCTGGAATTTTCCCCAGAATTCCCTGGATTTTCCCCAGAATTGCCTGGAATTTTTCCCCAGAATTCCCTGGATTTTTCCCAGAATCCCACAGAATTTTTCCCCAGAATTCCCTGGAATCTCCCCCGTGGAATTGCCGATTCCTGAGCCCATTCCCGTTTTTTTCCCAGAGGGAATTCCGGCGCCTGCGGAGCACTCGCAGCTTTTCCGGAGCCTCTCCCTGGCCGGAGCCTTCCGGGCCCTGCGCGACCCCCGGAACCTTCCGGAATCGCCGGCGGGAATCGGCTGAGGGCGCGACGATTCCCAGAAAAAAAACCCGGAAAAATTTGGGAATTCCGGGGGGTTTGGGGGGAAATCTGGGAATTCTGGGGGGAAAAATGGGAATTTTGGGGGGAAAAATGGGAATTTTGGGGGGAAAAAATGGGAATTTTGGGGGAAAAATGGGAATTTGGGAGGGAAAAGTTGGAGAATTCCAGGAAAAATTTGGGAATTTTGAGGTTTTTGGGATTAAATTTGGGGAATTCCCAGAGAAATTTGGGAATTTTGGGGTCAAAGTTTGGGATTTGAGGGGTTTGGGGATACATAGTCCCAAATTTTGGAGAAAAATCTGGGAATTTTGGGGGGAAAAGTTGGAGAATTCCAGGGAAAATCTGGGAATTTTGGGGTTTTTGGGGATAAAATTTTGGGATTTGGGAATTTTGGGATTAAATTTGGGGAATTCCCAGAGAAATCTGGGAATTTTGGGGTCAAAGTTTGGGATTTTGAGGT